>NW_024352148.1:640594-641528 GCF_902729225.1 Pteropus medius
TACGGCGGGTCCGCGAATGGCGTCCCTTTGTTCAGCGTCGTTCGATGTCACCGTGATGACACGCTGCAGGCAGTCAGTCCGTTTACATACCTGAGCCTGCAGCCATGGGGGTCACTACACGTCGCTCCAGGAGCCCTGAGGACCAGGACGTCCTGTGTCCTTCTGTTCCTCAAGAACTACAGGGGGTCCCCGCGGTGTGCGTTGGTGCTGAGGGCGTCTCCCTTTTAAGTACAGGGTCCCCTCCTTCTTCCGGGTGCGACGTCGACTCGTCACGACCCTGGGGTTCCTCTCGGCGGGGCCCTCGGTGCTCGGACCGCAAAGGCGGCCGCTCGCCAGTGCCCCCGAGCGTCCACTACGGGGGCGGCCAAGCGTCCACTCCCACAGACGCCCAACGCCACTCGGTGAAGTGCCCCTGCCCCGTCCAGCCCGTGCCTGAAGCGTGGAGCCACCTGAGCGGTCTCCGCATGGCGGCCTCCGTGAGCCTCCTACATTGGTCTGGGGGGTTCCGTCCCCCCTTACTTCGTCTCTAGTCAGTTCAATTCCTAGGCCAGCGGAAGAGCCCAGGAGGGTGGGGGACACGGCCGCAGGGGGCCCGAGGGGGCTGGCCGGCCGCCACGCAGAGTGGGTGGGAGCCACCACGGGCCGGCCCAGAGGCCACACTCCAAGGACTTGCCTCACTGAGTGGCAAGGGACACGCGGGGGCTTCTGTGCAGAGCGGCTCCGACTTGTGACAAGCTCATTCCAGCAGCTGCACTGAGAACGGACAGGAATGGCCAGGCCCACGGGGACGTCCTCGCGGACGGGGTAAGAGGCCCCAAACAGCTGTCACAGCTGCTGAGACCGAGAGTGACATGGAGGCTGAAAACTGGGCCTTGGGGTCACGGCCTGGTGGCTGTCGGTGCCCTGTGGCGTGGCGTGGGCACTGGCTGG
The DNA here is from genome assembly GCF_902729225.1 of Pteropus medius. Lineage (NCBI taxonomy): Eukaryota > Metazoa > Chordata > Mammalia > Chiroptera > Pteropodidae > Pteropus > Pteropus medius. The sequence goes on from NW_024352148.1 coordinate 641,525, forward strand.
GGTG
>NW_024352148.1:641941-642885 GCF_902729225.1 Pteropus medius
GTGTGACAGCTACGGTGACCATCATGTCAGCTACGGTGACCATTGTGACAGTTACGGGGACCATCGTGTGACAGTTACAGTGACCATCATGTGACAGTTATGGGGACCATCGTGTGACGATTATGGCCAGCCAAGCTGAGAATGTAGTAAACAAACTTATTTTACACGGAAATAGCAGCTGACCGTCCCTTAAATCAAATGGCGCCTCAGAAAATTTTGTGCTTTGGGCTGGTTTCTACGCATCTCGATTTTCTTGTCAGGACTTGAAGTAACGCTGGCCCTGGCCGGGGGTGCGGGAGCCCACAAACCAGGACGCGTGTGTTCCCGGGGGTCCAGCAAACACAAGAACGAGGGGTGGGGGTGGCAGGGCCCTGCTGCCCGGGGGACACAGGACACGTGGCAGAACATTCTAGTTCTCCAGGTGATTTAGGCTGGAAATCATCTCTTACATTACTGTCTAGTTTTAAAGGTTGGCGGCATTAAAGCCAAGACCTTGTTTTGTGGAATTACCGGGAACCCCGACTTCTGCTGTGAGCAGTGAACGCTTTTGAGGGGCAAACCTGGGCAGGGTGGGGCCACCAGGCGGCGGGGACACCGAGGTGTGGGGCCAGCAGGTTCTGGGGCCAGCTTTGTGGGCGGAGGGCAGGGCTGCGACAGGCCTCAGGCTGTGATGCTCAGGTCGGGGACCCAGGTCCCGGGACTGGCAAAGTCTGGGCTGAAAGCGGACGCTCCGTGAGGCAGCAGAACTGTATTTACTGACATCGCTCGAGGGCCCCAAGGCACAGTCTCGGCGTGTGGGGACGCGGGACCTGCAGATGGGCCGGTGAGGATGCAGCGTCACAGCAGTGCGGGGACAGGAGAGGAGCATACCCTGCCGGAACTGTGCGGGCTCCGAGGGGTCTACAGGGCATGCTCCAGGTGAGACACAGGTGTGCGGGTGTGCG
>NW_024352148.1:642896-668401 GCF_902729225.1 Pteropus medius
TTTCTTGTCAGGACTTGAAATGCGGCCTGTACGTGAGAACCCTAGACTCCAGTGTTTCCAGAGGTCAGCAAACTTACAGAGCGAGAGGTGGTGGCAGGGCTGCCACTTGAGGGACACAGGACCCGTGGCCGAGCTTATTCGTTCTCAGGTGATTTAGGCTGAAATCTGTCTCTTACATTCTGTCTAGTTTAAAAGGTTAAGCGACATGCAAAGCCAAGACTTCTTGTTTTTGTCTGAATGCAGGAACCCGACTTCTTGAGCAGTGACATTTTTGAAACTGAGCTTCGTTGGGGTAGAACCTGAAGCTGGCGGACACAGTGTGGGGCTTAGCAAGTTCTGGGAGCTAACTTGTGGGAGAGGGCAGGGCTTTCGACCTCAGGCTGTAGTCTCAGGTAGGGGGACCAGGAGTCAGGACACAGGGGCCTGGCGGGCCTCGTGGGAACATGAACTGTTACTGACATATAGAGGCTAAAGCTGATCTCAGCGTCATGGGCGGAAGGACCTGGGCGGTGAGGGGACCAGCGCGTCTGGCTGGTCGAGGACAGGAGAGAACATACCTGGAACTGTGGGCTCAGAGGTCGGGCAACAGGTGAGGGCATGGTGTCTTGGGAGTGTCAGGTGAGTGAGGGGCACATCCTCCAGGTGAGGCAGTGTGCAAGGTCGAGGCTCCCAGGTGATCAGGTGTGTGAGTGAGGGCATACTCAGAGTGGGAACAGAGTGTGAGTAAGTGCAAGGCATGCTGGTGAGCTGAACAGACCAGTAGTGGGGCATATTTAGAGTGGGACAGAAAGTGTGCAGTAGTCCAGGCATACTCAGGGGAAAAGACTGAACAGGTGTGCAGTAGTTGAGGACATGCTCCAGAGCCAGAACTGATGCTGTGCCCTCAGGGACAGAGCAACTGAGTGGGCCAGGAACAGCAGTATGTATTAACTGAAACTTGGTTACAAGATGTTAGAACTTGGGGCCAGAGGACCCTGAGGCGGTTGGAGGAAAGCCTAGAAACAAGACACACCCTGGTGTTTGACCACTTTGCTTTGGAGTGTTTCCCAGGAGAGCCTGTTCCTTGCTCACACAGAAGTCCTGCCACCGCCACCGGGGACGTCGTGAAGGGCCACCGGCTCGTCTCAAGTCACAGGCGCGTGGCTGTGGCCACGGGCCTGAGCGCACACAGCCCGTTGGTGTGGCCACTGGCACCGCCCTGCCCCCCCAAGAAAGAGAGGCGGATGCGCTGTCAGCAGAAATCACAAATTTATTAACTCTTAAATATATCAATCAGTCATTTACCATTATGGCAAGAAATATATACAGTGTCCCATGGTAAACTGCAGTGTTTCAAAGTGGGGGGAGATAACAAATGTGTAATCCAGTCGTGGGGGACAGCAAAGCACAGTGCCCTCGCGTCTCGGAGCGGGAGACGGAGCGACCCACGCTGACACCAACACCTCGTGCCACGTTAAAAGTGTAAAAAACCACTTCATACCTATTTTAAACACATGTATGCCACGTAAAGCCGTTTCACAGAAAGGGAGAAGAAATTAAAAAGGGAAAATCGAGGCCGTTACTTCACAGATGTCATTGGCAGGTTAACATGGCTCAATACAGTTATTGTGTGTATTTATTTTAAATATATATTGTTTTAAGTCGTGAATAATTATCAGAAAAGCTTCAATCCGTCTACCATACATTCACTAGCAACGATGTCTAAGGTGATTAGCGCTCGACACAGAGGAAATGAGGGGCGGAGAGGCTTCTGGGGGGCAGGCTGCAAGGCGTGAGGCAGCACAGTGAGACGCTGCGGGGTCCACGCGGGAGGGTGCGGGGGACCGCTGTCCCCTCCTTGTTCTGAAACGGGGAACCCCACGTCCTGGCAGGAAGGTGATGCTGACCCGACGGAGAAGTTAAAAAGCACAGGCCACAACGATCGAGCTCGAAGCACACGTGAGAACGGAAAATGTGGCGGCCTCTCTGGCTTCTGGGAACTGCACGTGCACAAACCCAGGTCCCCGGGCCGTCTCCGTCCCCACACCCCGCCGGGGCAGGGACCGCTGGCCTGCAGCCCCGGTCACACGGCTGGGTCCCACGTCCAAACCGGAGCCCGAGCGGCCTCGGGGCCTCGTGCGCAGGTCGCCTCTGAGCGCAGCACCCCCCACCCCGCCCCGAAGGCCCCGGCTTTATCCACCTTCACCGTGCACGTCTCACGCTTCCCAGACACGGCCGGGTGACAGGAAAGAGCACGGAACACAGGGAGGGACAGGACGAGGTGCAGAAAACAGCAGAACTGAGGACGGAACAGAGCGCGGCCCTCGGACACCGGCGCCCGGCGGCCCAGCCATCGCGCCGGGAGGGGGCTCCCGGCTCACACGGCTCGGGGAGACGACGCGGCTGCGGGTGCGGCGCCCGCCGACTCCGGCCCCACCCGGGTTCTGCCCACCTCCATCGCCAGACGGCAGAGCCTGCACCGAGAAGCCGCCATTTCAACCAGGTCACGCCCGGGAACCGAAGGTGGTTTTTTTTGCCCTTTTTTGTTAAGTGAGTGAAAACAGATCAACATCGAAGAGTTTTAAAGACCCGACGTGCCGTCCTCGGGGAGCAGGGGTGAAGTCCTCGGGGAGCAGGGGTGAAGTCCGCTGAGTCTTGGCATAAACAGAAACTCGAGGGACGGGCCGCACCTGAAGCTTCCCGGCCTCCCGTTCGGACGACCTCGCAGCGGAAGTGTAAACAGTGCACAGAAAGGACATGGGACAGGACGCTGCGTCACAGATGCACACACGTGGGACCTTCACGCCGTCATGCACTCGGACAGCCACGAGCAGGAGGGAGGCGGGCCGGGCCACCCGGGCGCCTGGCGAACACAGGTGCGGCGGTGGCACCGCTGACTTAGCTGCAAGGAGAAGGCGAGAAATGAGCCGCACGGCCCCGGAGGCCGCGGCGCTGCGCCGGGCCAGCCTCCGCCGCCACGCGCGACTCGACCGAACGGTGGGGCGGACAGGCGGGCTGCGGAGCGCTGCTCACGGCCCTGAGAGCTCACACGACGTGCAACAGGCTGTGTGAAAACGGGGAGTCGGTACCCATCACCTGTCAAGTTGTCTGCACGGAGCTGAGCTGCAGAGAGATGGGGACCCAGGGTTTGATCGCATCGTAAACCTGAATCGCAGTTTAAGGATTCGTGTCCACTGGACCAATTAAGAAACGAGTGTTGCCGCTTGGCTGGAATAGACTAAAAGTTTAAGCTCCTCCTTAGCTTTTGTCATTTTCTTAGTTTTTGAGACATGGAACTTAGAAGGCGATTCAACAGGAAACAGCCTTGAAAGTGCAGAAGATGCAGCTTCGCATGTAGCTGGGGGTCTCGTCTCTAAACCAGCAGCGGAGCACGATGCCCGGAGCTGGGGGGGGGAACCGGGGAGCTGGGGGAGGAACCGGGGAGCTGGGGCCACCACCCCGCAGAGCCACTGCACGTATCCTGGCCCCGGCCGAGAACCAGCCCTGGAAGGCCAGCCCGCCGCGGTCCCCGCCCGCCCGCCCGCGCAGCGGGTTTAAATTGCAGCGGGACCCCGCCCACCGCCGGTCCTCGCAGGCCGACTCGCTGCCCGGGCAGCCGGTGGATCTGGGGAATCGTCCACCGTGGCCGGGCAGCGTCAGGAACCGCGGCCTCTCAAAAACCGGGACAGCGAGGGGCCCGGAGCCAGGCCTGTTGGGTCAGGTGACTGATGCCACCGCCACTCTCTGCGTGGTCACCTTTGACCGGAAGGTCAGGCTGCCCCACTGGTGCTGACCGCCTTGAGCGCGCCTGCCAGACGCTGCCAGCTGGCGCGGGCCCTGCGGTGCTGCTGGCTGTGGCGTGGCAGGGACCCGGGGTGCGGGGAGCAGGGCTGCGCACTGCTGCGCCCCGTGGGTCCCCTGAGCTGGGACCAGCCCCCCAAGTCCCCCGCCCAGCATCCCATCCTCGCACAGTGCACACTCCTCGCGACCGACGGCCGCCACGCTGCCCGTCCACCCCACTGGCCCTGCAGCTGTGACGCGGTCGGAGGTCAGCGCCTCCTGAACGGGAGCACACGCTGCTTTGCGCTCTGCCCGGCACGGCTTAGGCACCAGGCAGGACGCGCGTGGCCGCGGGCCGTGGGACGAGCAGCACGCACGCCGGGCGCCACACCTACGGCTTCCCCCGCGTCCCCACGGAGCACCGGGGGCCGGGCCACGAGACGAGGCCCTGGACACGCTCTGAGCGTTTAGGCTCTGCCCCCGCGTCACCCCCCGCGTCGCCCCCGCATCTCCCCCCTCTGCTGATGCGGCAGCGAAGGCGCGGGCAGTTTGCCTCCTACGTGCCGTCCCGACGTGGCCCGGTGGGCTGCCTGTCGTCCCCGACCCACACCACGCGCCCCAGGGCACGAGCTTCGCCCTCGGCGCGGGGCCGGTGGTCCCCCGGGAGGGCCGTGCGGGGCGCGTGCCCAGCGGCGGGGCGGGGCAGGGGCGGGCGCCTACCTGGCGGGCACCGTGGGCGACCCCGAGCGGTGGAAGTGCACGTTCTGCCACTTGCCGTCCCGGCGGTGCCACACGCGCGTCTCCTCCGACTGCATGGTCTTGGGCACGCCGCCGCCGTCCATGTACTGCGTGAGCCTGACGTAGGCGATGCAGGCGGCGTCCTCGCCCACCAGGTGCACGTGCGGGTTCAGGATGATGGTGTGCACCGGCTTGTTGCTCTTGGACAAAGCTGAAAGGGACGCAGGGGGCTCAGGGTCCACGCGAGGAGAGCCCGACCGACAGCGGCTTCGGCGGGCACCGGCGAACGGGGCGCCCTCGCCCCCGCACGCAGCCAGCCGCTCGCGCCGGCGGGGTGCGGGCGGCGCGGGGCGCGCAGAGCAGAGGGCGCGCGCAGACGCCGCGTCTCTCCTCCGCGCTCCCTGCGGACAGCGCCGCCCCGAAAACGACGCGCCGCGGGGAGGCGGCTGCAGACAGGGCGCGGAGCGACGGCGGGGCCGAGGCCCCGGTGCCCGAGCTCACAGGACGCCCTGCGTCTCGTCGTTGCGAGCTGGTGACACGGGACGAGGGGAGGACGGAGCGCCCGGCCCGGCCCGCAGCTCCCCCCGCGGCAGCCGCCGGCACAAGCGCGACTTTCGTGCTGGCCGCGCAGCCTGGCCCCGTCCTCCAGCCCCTTCTGACGACCGTCTGGACACCGGCTCCCCGCCCAGCTGTCCTGGGACAGCCATGGAGGTGCCGGGCCGGCCCGGTGTTCTCCAGGTCGCCGACACGGCGGAGCTGCTCGTCTTCATGCGGGGTCGCCGGGGGCCGGGGCTTTGGTGCACACTCTTACTGGCGACCTCACGGATTTCTGCAAGAGTCCCTTTTGTCACTTTCTCTGAAATGCGGCTTTTCCTCTGAGACCACCACACTGCTGCCAGCTGGACTGAAACTGTGACCTGCTTACTCACCTCGTTTACATTTTCCTGTGAAAATGGCACACGCTGGAAAGCCCTCCTCCCCAGGAACGCTCCAGCACGCGTGGCTTCTTGATTTTTTTCACATGTAAACAGTGTTTTACGGAAACTTGAAATAACACATTTTTTTGGTGACTAGTTTTACAACATGTATCATACATCTGCTGGGACTTACATGGGGCGTATTCGATCAACATTAGTTTTTATACAGAACCAGATATTTTCCAAAACACCAACATTTTTAACCCTGTCATTTTTTTTTTTTTTTCGATTTCAAATGTTAAAAGTCCTCATTGCATAAAAGAGCCAAAGGATCTGCAAGTTTGGTAGAAATTCAAAGAGAAGTTGGAAAACGCATATTACTAAATTTAGAATAAATATACCATTTTCGAAGTAGAATCGATGAAAGTCCATTCCTTCCACTAAATTGCCCAGAGCTTCGGGTTCGAACGCAGTAAGGCCTGGGTCACAGATTTTCCTGTAGAAAAAAAATAATGAAAGTAATCAATGAGTAATAATATTACAATAATATTAATGAAAATAATCAATAACCAATAAGGGTTAGGAGTTAACGTGCTTTGTTGTTTTACATCCATCCATTCTGATCTACCAAACGGCCAGTGAAGAAAGAGTCTCTAAGGAAACATGACGTTTCCATGGCAGGCCTGGGCCAGGTGGGCTGAGGGGCAGACTCTAAAACGTGTTTTGCAGAGAAGCTGAGGGGCGAGGTGGCACAGCCAGCTCTTGCAGAGGACACTGTGCCCACCGCAGGGGTCCCCTTTTAAACGTTCTTATGTTTTTATTTCCAAGGTGAATTCTCTAAACTTTCCGCAATTTTTAAAATGCTGTCCAAGTCCAAGGCACTCTGCGAGCCAGCTTCAGCCCTAAAACTAAATACTTTGACGCCTTCTGTATCCATGACAAACATCTAAACTGTGACTGATTTGAAAGCAGGTGTCACATCCTACACTTCCTGGCAATGTTCACAAGTTAGTAACTGATGCACGAAGCGGAACTTGGTATGTGTGTGTGAGTCTGAACAGGTGTCTCAGAGCTGGCCCAGGACCCTCCCCGTCTCGAAGGCTCCCTCTGGCAGGTCCTGCCGGGCGTCCCTGGGCCCCAGTGCACAAAACTGGCACAGACCGGGGCGGCCACAGGCAAGGATGAGCGAGCTGAGGTGGGCAGGGACTGCACTATTCACGTCGCCCCACTCTAAGTTCAGAGTGCAGGAGGTGCTGTGCTTCACCGCCACCCAGACCCACCTTCGCCATTCCATAGGGAACGCCATCGAAAGATTAAAAACCCACACACTGTATCACAGGCTGCCAGAATCATATGGGGCTAACATGGTTTCACCAGCAAAGAGGGAAAAGGGAGCAGGTGCTGTAGCTGGGCCATGCCCTCTGCCCGCGCGTGCTCTGTGGTCCCCTCCCACCCCATTGGGCGATGGCGCTACAGAACCAGGGCACGTGTGTGCACACGCGGTCACGCACACAGTGTGCACACACATGCGCACACTCAGCCACACACATACGCACATGAACACACTCAAACATGTGCACACATGCAGTCATGCACACAGCGCGCACACACGTGCATACTCAGCCACACATCCACACATGCACACACTCAACGCGTGCACACATGCAGTCATGTGCACACAAACACATGTGCAGTCATGCACATACACAGTACACACTCAAACATGTGCGCAGTCACACACAAACACGTGCGCACAGTCACACAAACACACGTGCACACACCGAGCCATGCATACACATGTGCATGCATGCTCGCACACACACGCAGTCATGCAACACATGTGGGCACAAACATGCACGCACACACGAAGTCCCACACATACGCAGTGCACACAAACGTGTGCACACAGCCACACAATACGCATGCGTGCACGAACACATGTGCAGCCACACACACGCACTGTGTGTAAGTCATGCACATACACACGTGTGCACACATACTTGCACATGTGCAGTCACACAAGTGCACTTACAAACATGCAGTGTGCGTGCACACATGCACACACACAAACGTGCGCAGTCGCGCACACGTGCACACAAATACTCATGAGCGCACACACACTCAAACACGTGCGCAGTCATGCACGTGTACACATACACTCATGAGCACACACATTCAAACATGTGCGCAGTCACACACACATGAGCACACACATACACTCATGAGCTCCGTGGCCGTTCCTGTCCGTCCGTGCAGTCAGGTCCCTTCCTGTGCCCGTCTACTTCCCACCTCATCCACTCCCGTGTGCAGCTGCCCGCCCATCAGTTTAACCCGTGAGCAGCGGTCCTGGACCTGACTTAGTTCTGACGCGGAACGCAACGCCTCCTTATTCTACAAAGTTGGAAAAGAAGCCAGAAAAACCACAATTTCACCTCCCAAAGGCATCATCTCTTTTTCCTTTCCAAAGCCAACGTGGCACTTCATCCGTTTTCATGCCTGTTCTCTCACAGTGGAACCGTGTGCGCACGCCCCGCACCCCACTGTCTTCGGGGAGCCCTGCGGGCGTCTGCCGGCCACTGGAGCCCCTGCGGGCCCACGCTCGCCACGACGCTGGCACAGTTTGTCACCGCGCGAACGCCGATTCCACAGACACCTTTGTGCATGATGCTTGTCTGTGATTCAGCTTCTGGGTCCATCCCAGGTGAAAGTTTTATGTAGAATCACAGGATTAAAGTGAGATCCACCTGCAGAAACACCCTCTAGTACATAACGCCCAACCATCCCTGATGCCGGCCCCCGCGGCCGCCCTAAAGGGCTAGCCCATCTCTGCCCCGTCCAGGGGACAAGGTGGCCCCGTCACGGTGTCACCCCACAGGAAATGCAGCCACAGCCACACTGGTGTGGACCCGACGGTGGGCGTGGACACGCTTTATGGCTCCCTGGCCGTTCCTGTCCCTCCGTGCGGGCAGCCAGGTCCCGTCCTGTGCCCGTCTACTTCCCACCTCATCCACTCCGTGCAGAGTCACTTCTGACGTGTTTTATACCATTTTCCTATTTATTGTTTGTCTCTTAGTTTTATTTTGGTTTTTAGAAACTATACAAGTTTTACATATTTTAGTTTTACTGGCTTTTAGAAACTATACAAGCCTAATTTTTTGTCTTCTTGTTTGTGACGACTTCTCCTGCTTTTAGCCTTAGAAAGATCCTTCTGACCAGAGATCAGAATCCAACTCTTTTTTGCGTTTACCTCTTTCTCAGTTGACGGTATAAAGGAAAGGCTGAGGCTGATTTTTATTTGCTCCCAAAGAGCCAACTTACTGAGCCTCAAACTCATGTCCTACTTATTTGAATGTTTTACTTTTACTCGATAGAAGTGATTTCCTTTATACACCCGACATCCTAGTTTACAAACTCAAAATTCGGTGTAAAACCCCTTTTTTCAAATACAATTTTATCTACGAGGCAAACTCAGAAAGGCGACAATGCGTGAGCTGAGCAGGCGGCAGGGGGCAGACGCAGCCCTAACCGCTCCCTCCCAGAACTGCGCGGGGACGCTGCGTAAGCCGCACGCCCCGCAGCCTGCATCCCTGTCCCGCGTCCTCGCCATGCGCACCTTCTCTGTGGGCGGTGGGTGGGGCGGTGCGTCCGACACCGGCAAAGGAGCCGTGTGCCACCACCAGCTCCTCGTGCCGAAACCTGAAGCTTGTCCCTCTCTCTCTGGGGCCACTGGACCCCTTTGCAGCTTGAAACAAAGCTACTGCTACCACGTCGCATGTGGGGTCCACATGCTGGGGACGATAGCCCGAAGGCGTCCGTACTCACGTGTACGCCTCGAAGTCCCCGTTGTTGATGGCTTCGATCAGCTGCTCCGTGACTTTGATGATTTCCTGCTTCCGTGCTAGGGACAAGGACAGAGTTGGTGAGGACGGGGCCGGGGCCGGGGCCAGTGGGGCCCTCCCTCACACGGGGCACAGCCAGCGGATGCCCCTCTGCCACCCCGCTGCCCCAAGCACAGGGCTTGGGGCCTGGCTCCGCTGAGCCCGTGGGAAGCTTCCTTGGCCGCTGCTGGCCACATACTCAGGGCCCGCAGGTGTCCTGAGACCTGCCGCTCGGGATGAGGGACACAGCCGCCTGCCGCTTGCTGGAGAGTGACAGGGTCTGGGAAGCCCAGGCTGCGTTTTTAACCGGTTCTCATCGCCTCTAGTACTGACTTCCTCTGAGCATTTGTACTTTTTTACTGTTTGGCTCCGGCAGCTCTACGAGTAGCTCACCCGGCGGCTGCCAGCGTGCGGGTGTGTGGCCCGCAGTGACCATCCACGCAATCCGTGGGGGGGGCGTGGGCAGCTTCGCAGACAGGAGGCCCGCAGAGCTGCCACTCGGCATGGCAGGTGCGGCCAGGGGCAGGACGCGGCTGCAGCCCGCAGGCCACGGCAAGGCCGCCCTGCCACGCCCGCCTCCGCTGCCACCGACGGTGAGCCACCCACTGTGCAGTTCAGCGCACAGCACACGCCACACGCCACACGCCACGGCGCACGCCACGGCCGCTGCTTTGGCTCAGTCGCGTTATTACTGGTTTTAAGTCATTTCGGTCTTCGCTCCCTGTGTAACCTTCTTCCTATTTAAGTTAAAAGATCCCAGTGGGCAAAGCACACGCCATTTCTCCACATCCCTCAAAAGCTGCGTTCGCTATGCGTCTGATCAGCTCACAGTCGTGATAACCTTTTCCCGATTTCAGAGCAGTTCTCTTACTAACGAAAAAAAGGGTGAAATAGTTAAGTTGAATTCCCCTGAATTTTGTTTTAAGGACACTGTGAAACTCCCTCAGATCACAGGAAGTAAAGGTTTCCTCCGTGCCAGCTCAGCCAGGTGGCCGTCCTCACAGCCCAGGTCTTATGAGTCTGGTCTTCACGGGCGTTTTCGCCACAAACCTAAATGTTTACGTTCACTTCCAAAACTCCAGAGCGTCCGGCTCGTAACGTTCCGTTCAAAACACACGCTCTGTGCGGCTGACGCGACTTGGCCGAGATTGTGCGAGACGGACTCGTGAGAACACGCCGTGTCCACGGGCCACTGCCGACCAGGCCGGGGTTGGCAAACGAGCCGTGGGGCCAGGTCAGGGGCTCTGAGCCCTTTCACGCACGGACACGCCGCTGCAACCGGCTGGGACACGGCCGCTGCCCGTGGCTGGAGCTGGGCTGGCGGCCGAGCACGCGGGGCACGGTGGCGCCAGGCACTCAGACGTCAGGGAAGCTAGTGCCCACGCCTCCCCTTCGCCCGAGTGGGTCCCCATCTGCCTGTGGCGACAGGAAGAAGGGGGGCCTGGACGTGGGGAGCCGTTGGGGGCACGGCCTTGGCCAACGGCCAACCTCCGTCCCTGACCAGCCTCCCTGGTCCTGGCGCCCACTGCTGACAGCTCTCCACAGCCCGTCGCGCTGCCACTCGGCCTGGGCGGAGGCGACCGCAGCCTCCTCCCCGCAGCCCCTGCTGCCCCCCGCTGCGTCCCGGGCGAGGCGTCACGGTCCGCCCTGGTGGCCGCCCTCCCAGGTCCAGCCGTTCCCGCTCCAGGCCCCTGCCCCGCTCCCTCGCGGCTGGGACGAGGCCACCCTCCTGTCCCCTGTGGGCCCTCCCCCACTTCCTTGCTGGCTCTCCGGCCACACACCCTCCACAGTGGTGCGGCCTGAGTGTCCAGACTCGGTGCTGACCCTGCTGAGTCCTCCTGCAGCCTCGTCAGCCACAGGGAGCCTGGGCATGGGAGAGAGGGGAGGTCAGTCTACTCTGCTCAAAGCCGATACCACGGGTGGCCACGCGCCGTCCCCAGCACCCACGCCACCTAGAGAGCAGCCACCACCAGACGCCACGGCATCTGCTGACAGCATCCCAGACTGTCACCCACAGCGAGACCAGCAGACACGACCCCGTCCGGACTCTACACCGGCCCAGAGCTGTCTTCAGCCCCGAACCACAGACGACAGACTCCTCCCACCCCTGAACAGCTCACACCCCCTGCCTGGACTGCACGGCGCCCTCAGCCTGGGGCACATGCCGACACCCAGGCCCGGCCCCGCTCCAGCCCACAAACCCTTTCGTTCAGAGCCGCTTCCTTCCGGCCTCAAAGGCTTTTGCCAGTGGCAGACGGTCATGTGTCCGACCGGGCCTCGGCGGCCCCCTGCCTTCCTCAACCAGAGGGGGGCGTCTGAGACGCCGCGCGTGCAAGGACGAAGCGGGGGAGGGCGGTGTGCATCTGCGCATCTGACGGCACCGCAGCCACGCCCGAGCCGGCGGAGAAGTCGGCCTGGCCTTGCACACCTCGGGGGCAGCAGGCGGCCGCCCAGTTCCAGGCGCTGAAGCGAGCGCACAGGCCCGGGGAGAAAGCTGCGGCGGTGGCCGGGTTCGAACTCGCTTCTGTCCAGGGCGACCGGGCGCAGAGGGCGCCAGGCGTTCGCGGCCGGGCCTCCCACTCGCCGGGTGTCAAGGTGAAACGACTCAACAGCGAAGCCCGCCCGGGAGCCCCGTGGCCGGCAACGCACGAGGCCCGCCTGGCGCGGGGACGTCGGGCATCGCGCAGCCTCCGGCGAGCCCGCCTAGGGACACAGCGCTGACAGCAGGGACGGCCGCCAGCTCTGCCAGGTCACAGCTCAGGGCTGCAGTTACTCCTGTCAGTCAGAGTGGGGTCCACTTAGTTCAGCTTCTACATGTCCCAGAGGCCTTGGGCACTTGGGGACTTGAAAGACGAAGGCGACGTGACTTGCTCGAGCCATCCGCCAGCTCAGAGGCCGTGCTCCTTCCTGCAGCACCTGTGGGTCCGCTGTTCCTGCTGCTGCCCGACGCCGGGCAGGGCTCCGAGAGGACAGTGTGGACGACGCAGACACGTCTCTGCTGCAGAGACCTGCACGCTGCGGGGGGGGACGGGGCGGCCACAAACGGCAAACAAAACCGATGCGTCAGACACCGACGAGCAGCAGGCAGGAGGGGGCAGGGGACGGGGCACTGGGCCCACACAAGGGCACGACGCAGCTGACAGCCGGCGTCTGGGCTGACGGAGGCGCCACGGGGCCCTGCGGCAGGAGCCGCGGGCGGGGGCCATGGACGGCGCACAGACCGAGACCCCCGGGGTCGGGCACGATGGGACGCGGAGAGATGGTGCCGGCGGGGGGGCCTCGGACCCTGCAGGGGACGGGGCAGGAGCAGGACTTGGCGACGGGTTTAAGCGTCACTGCCCGCCATGCCGTGGACAGACTGCAGGCACGCGACACCAAAGCGGGCCCGGCGGCTGAGGAGGGACGTCGGTAACGGCGGCAGAGGGGCGGAGTGTCCAGGCCGACGGAGGTGGCATTTGGAGAGGACAGGGTGCACCCTGCAGGAAGAGCAGCAGGCCTCACTGGCAGGCCGGGCGTGGGGTGACAAGGAAGGCCGTGACGCAGGCCTAGGGCTGTGGGGGGGACCAGAGCGTGACAGCACGTGGCATCCAGAGGTTGCGACACGCTTGAACACGTGTGATGCCGGTCGCAGACCCAGTAATGGGTGAAGCACTGGGCCAGACGCCGCGGGGCGTGGCGGGACAGAGGCGTGGGTAGCGAGGGCGTCCCAGAGGGGTCTGCCTGCAGTGACGCCACAGGACAGTGTAACCTGTGACGCACGCAACATCGAGTCACGCTGATTTCCTAAGACGACACAGCCGACGAGTTCGGGAATGGCCAGACCTCAGTACCGCGCCTGGACGCTGCGTTCCCACCTGAGGCGGCGAACCAGCTGTCAGCCACTCCCGCGTGGCACGCTGGGGGACGTCGCTCACCGCGGTGAGGCCCAGTGGCCCTGGCACCTGAGTCAGCCTCTTCTACCAAACACGACGCTGATGTTCGTATCACGATCGGCAGAATCTGTTTAACGGCTTCGGCTGAGGGAGGGGTGAGTGTGAACGCCTCGCGTAGCGCTCTCCCCGCTAGGAATGGCACGCGCTTCACGCACCTGGCGCTTCCCGTCTGCTCGCACGGGGCTGTCGGTGGCTGCGCCCCCACGACGACTTCTAGTGGACACATCACTCCTTGTGTCAGTATCATCTGGGTCCCGGCTGGACGCCGGGAAGGCTCATCACGCAGAACGACCTCCGTCTTCTCCACGCTTGCTCACGGGGACAAGAAACGTGGCTCCCACTTGGGGCAGCTCACACCACAGGCGCCCACAGGGTGCCGGCTGCACGAAACGGGTGCTGGGAATACCAGCACGCGGGTGCCAGAGGCCATCCCGGCCCCTCGTGACATCCGATTCTGTTTAACACGCTGCTCTGGAACGGAACGGCCCGCAGCCTGGGAGAACGGATTCAAACGCACAGGACCAAGGTCTATTTCTTTGACTATGTTCGGTCTAACTTCCCCTGAGCAAATCAAAGGGGCTCGAGCAGGGACCTAGCGGGAGGAAGAGGCCATTTCACTGACTTATGAGAAGAACCGCTAAATGATAGTCGTATAATTTCACATACTTTCTAGATATATTTATTGGTATAATATAAACTCGGCAAAGGAGATACTATTTCACTGAAGTGATCATTTCATTCTAATAATCTCAGAATTATATAAGTTGATAGTTAATAAAAATATAACAGATAATTGTGATTTACCTTCTGCATGGAAATGCATGAGGTCAAATAGAGACATCAGAGACTCAGCTAAAGTGATTTTACGTAGCGGCTACTTTAGAAACATGAAGTACAACCCCAGTTCTAACCTGCTAATGTGACGCCCCGCCAGGCTCCGACGTTTTGGGGACGCGGATTAGTGGACACATTTTCTCCACTGTCGTAACAGCCACTAAAACTGCAGCCCCTTATTCCTGTACCGACTTTGAGCTAAATGTCTTTCTATAAATATTCTGAATAGTTTATATTTTTAACAACTTTGTTACTTTAACGTGTATTATCTTATAATTTATAATTGCGCATCCTTTAAAACATGAGATCTTTTAACCACCTGTTCAGAGTAGTGTATTAAGCTGGGCAGGGAAAGAGCTTACAACCCTGTACTATTGATTTCACTATAAATTCTGTCGCCCGCGGCAACCTGTGTAAAGCAGCCTGAGTAAGGGCCGGGGCTGGAAACAGCCGGAACCTCCAGGTCCCGATCGGATCCTTGCTAACATTTTCTTGTACCGGTTGAAAATAAGTGATAATCGGAACTATTTTAAGAGGGAGTAATGAAATATTTATAACTTGCATGTAACTTTAAATTTAGCGGCTTACTAAATTAAGACATTTAAAATAGGTAATGGGAAAAATAAATACATTAAAAAAACAAGAAAGTTTTATACTTGCTATATATGCACCTGTGTTGCAAAATAACCTAGAACTTGCTGGGAAAAGTCTGATCATATAAGTGGTGAGTCCGATTACCTCTTACGTGTTTAACTTCCACATAAAGTGATATCTATGAGCGCTAAACGTTACATTTTTAAACTTAATTAGTAAAATGAATTTGAAGTTAAAAATAGGGTAGCTTAATCAGGATTTAGACTCTAATGGCGGGAATCTTACAACACGTACATTTGTAGCATTTCTGTGACATCATTTTGCTGTGGAATTTTCTAAAAGTGCATAGAGTTTTGCAAACTTACGAAGACAGCCATTTATAGACACTTCGAACTACGAAAGCTCATTAATGAAGAAGGAGCCTGTTTTCTCGGTCGTGTGTCTGTTGGTTGGTCTCACGTGCTTCGTTTTGACCCCGGCCTCGTGTCAGGCTGGGCCGGGCGTCGGTGCTGACCTGTGTTTGTCGGCGGCTGACGAGCCTGAGGCCTCGCAGGAGGCAGCGTGAAGAGAAGGGAGGTGCCCGGTCTGTGGGCGGAGAGCGGGTGGGGCCGAGCGGCCACGGGGGGGGCGGGGAGATGCCCCCCCCCCCCGGCAGTGAAAGCCGCACACGTCTCCAGCCACGTGGCACAAGCCGGACTCTGGACTGGGAACCTGGGGAGGCCACCAACGTTGCACGACAGGCCCACTGACCCCTGGCCTGACGGATGACATGGCACCGGAGTCCTGAGCGGATGTCCTGGGGGCAGAAACGCAGGACATGCCTGGGCTGCGGGCGGCAGGTACCAGGAGACGAGGTCCTTCCCGGAGGTGGCTCTCCTAATGCGCGATCCACAGAGGACATGCTGACAGCTCCTTGATCAAGTGCTTCTGTGATGGGGACTGTGATGCACTGCGGTGCCACCAGATGCCAGGCCCCATTCAGTGACCAGGGCATCGACCCACCGCCAGAACCGGGCCCACTGCAAACACTGCCTCTTGGCCACCAGCCTGTGCACGTCGGCCAGAGAGAAGGGACAGGCTGTGGTGAGGCCCTGGGCGATCCTGGTGCCCGTGGAGGGCAGCGGCTGGGACCCGTAAGAGAGAAGAGACGCAGCTGCTGATGGGCACTGAGCGGGCCACGGGAGCAGGGGTGCGGGTGGAGGCGGGGTGCAGGGCGGCCTGGATGGTGCTGCACGGCCTGGACGGTGCTGCACGCTCTGGCATTCCGGGAGGGCAGACAGGGTTGCCGACGCTCGCCTGGCAGGGGCTGGCGGGGCTCGGGTGCCAGCAGCTGACGAGGCGTTGGCGATGGCGGAGTGACAGGTGCTGCACACCAGCCGTGGCCACAGGCCACAGGCCGGTCTTCGGGGTCCACAGTGCTCTAAGGCCACGGCTCCAGGTTCCTGGCCTTGGGCACGCCCACACCCACGACACAGCACCGCCAGCCCTGACACCTACTCACTCAGGGCCACCGACGACAGCTGCCCAACAACACCTGAAGTCGACAAAAGCAATTGTTTTACAAAGACGTATTCAAAACGGACAACCCCGGCGACAATTTTAGACCTTAGAAATTCACATTTGGAAACACCGTAAACTCTAATGAGAAAACCTTTCTTCCGAGCGCGTAACAGGCTGTTTCCAGCACACGGCTTCTCGGCAGTGACCGTGCCTTGTGACTTTAAACAGCTAATGTCGCTCCACTGCCCTGAGTCTGCCACCAAGGTCACGGACACGGCGGCAGGGACAACTCCGAGTCTGAATACAAGACAGTTAGGAAGTCACTCAAAAGGGCCACACCAGGAGGTGGGCACGCTGCCTCGAGAGAAAGCTGTGAGCTTGGCAGCGCTTTGCCGTGACACACAGCGAGGCCCCCAGGGTGACGTGAGCGGGGACAGGACCTGTGAGGACAGCCAAAGGTGACGGTTCTCACGGAGAAGAGGAGGAACTCTCGGGCACGGAATGCGTTTATCGGGGGTCCCTGCTTTCATTCTGTTTCCTAAACTTGTAAGAGAAGTGGCCTGAAGGGCGGTGACAGGCCACGCACAGCGCACAGCAGGGCCGGCCCTGAGCCTGGCTCAGAGGCTGTGGGGCGGGAGCATGGTGGCCCGCATGCAGGCGGCTGGCCCTGAGGGGAGCCGAGAGCAGCCGCAGATGGGCCTCGTGAGCCCCCGGCCGTGTCGATGCCCTCGGCCCCCGCTGCTGCCTGCTCCCCGCTGAGGCCGCCGCCAGGCCTCCCGCCCCGCCTTCCACAGGGCCCCGGCCTTCCCCCGCACCCCAGCAGAGGCCGCAAGAGGCCTGCTGCCGTCGCTGTGCCCGCCAGGCGAAGGCATTCTCTCATGGTGGGGGGACGACGCTGTCACTGCCAAGGGATCCCGTGCTGGGACACTCCCGGGGTCCGCACCACCACGGAGGCATGGGTGCCATGGGGTGTGGGGATGGCCAGCAGGACAGGGTGGCGCACGCCTGTGGGGTCGGCCGTGGGGTGCCGTGCTGCACGGCCAGGCCGCCGCTGCGGGGAGGCCCGTCTTGGGCCAGCGTCCGCGGCTGACAGTCCTCGCGGGCTCCGGGATGCCGGAGGTCGGGGGACCTGCGGCCGGGCGCTGGGGGCCGCAGACGCCCGCCCACGAGTTAAAAGCCCACGCTCAGCCGCGGGCAGGACGACCGTTTGGGGCGAGGCGTGTTGACGTGGGGACCGCTCCGCCTCTCACAGCCCGTCCTGTTCCTGCTCTGCCCGTCCCGTCCCTACAGACACGAGCGGCCTGCGGAGCACGCTGGTCACGAAACGAAAGCCAAACTGCAGGGCGGGTCGGGGAGCACGAGACGTTCCAGACGGCCGCGGGCCAGCGAGGAGGGCGCCTCAGCGAGCGTGTTTGGTGGGTGTGGAGGCGCCGGGGTGACCCCCACCCCACGGCCACTGTGCCAGCGGGATCAGGAATACACGGGGAGGGGACACTGGGGCCGAAAGGCCGCCAAACGCAAATGCCACTGACACCCACTTGAGACCACTGAAAGTTCAAGTAGCTATTGTCATGCTCCACTCAACAGAAGGTTACGTGGATGTAACGCGAACCCATTTTACACTTCCTTCTGACCGAAACCTTTACGATTTGCTATTATGTTTCTAAACTGTTATGTTACTAGTTTAAAATCGCAATGTGCCTGAATATACATGTTGCCTTAGTTTAAAAACAGAAAAAAGATAATGTGAAAAAAACGCTGATGAAATTCATACGTGTAATCAAAATAACAACAAACTATAATAGTAATGAAAAATGTTTTTGCGTCCCGGGGCAGGCCCAGTCCCTAAGTGCACGAGTCATTCCACCTGCCACCTCCGGCCTCACCGTACCTTTCACGTCTTCGTCCTCGATGGTCGTGTTGGAGCTCTCTGTCGATTCCTGTTGGGGAGAAGACGCATTTTAAGTTGCAAACAATAAACAGCTTGACCTCTTTCTTCTTAAAAAACTGGTGAGTGACGTTCACATCATGCAAAACTCTTCGGCAGGCTGTGTGCATACGCTGACATGCAAACGGACACACACATTACATGGTTTTAACGGGAATAAAATGCAAACAGATGCTACAAACGTTTAGGAAAGGGAGGGCTCTGGTCGCCTCCTCTCTGAAGCAGGAAAAATCCAGGTGATCTGCAGACTCAGCCGAGTGTGCAGCTTATTTTCAGAGCTGCCTGAGGACATGTCTGTGCTTTTCCTACGTATTTATGAGAGACTGACTATGTTAGGTGAATGGATTTGAACCTTCAAAAGAATAAGTTTTATTCTCGACCAGTTAACGGCCCCATCTTTGTGCAGGGCAGTTAGTGATGTCCGGCGCTGAAGCCGCGGCCTGCCGGCCTGCCTCAGGCCTCTGTGGAGGAAGGTGTCATCGCTCCACGTGCTGCGGGAGGGAAGGCGTTAAGGCGAGCTGACCCGAGTTCCAGAGCCTCCGTGTCTGGGATGGGTCGTCGCAATGGAATCGTAACGGACAATTTACTCTGAAGAACAACTAGACTCTTCTTGTTCGTATCTGAACTAGAAACTGGCCATTACTGATAAGAATCCCACTCCCATAACGAAAAGACAAAGCTATGTCTTTGTAAAACTACAAATAAGTTGGAGATTAATAACACACTTGAAAGACCACCATAAGCGCCAGCATTAAGACACGTTCCTTAAAAATGCTGACAATTTTTTTTGATTAATAATGAAGTTTCTAGCAAAGAAATTGAGTAATAATCAGGAGACACCATTTCCTACGTGGGATGATTAAAGGCTAGAGCCACAAAAAACTGGAAACAATTTCCGAACGACAGCTACGTGCTCAGTGACGAGGGGCAGATCCTTCCAGAGGCTCGATGTTCACAATAGTGACCAGCGTCCACGGCTACCACGCAGCACGTTTAACCAGAGGGACAGACTAGACGCATACGGACTCTCCATCCACACAAACCCGAAAGGTCTTCATGCGTTCAACGTGACCGAGAGCTCAAACTTGAACTGCACATGAAGTGAGCCCATGCACCGAAAAATAAACTAGTTCACGCGAGCCAGACAGGTCGTGCAGCTGCTCGGACACACGACAGCTAGCCACGGCAGTGTCCTGCTGTCGGCCGGGCTTTCCCCTAGGTGTGGGATCCTGACGTCCTTGATCCCTGCGGGAGCTGGGGACAGTGCAGGGGCCGTGGCTGTGAGACGCTCCTGATAGAGAGCGCAGCGCTTCATGTGTTTACTTTCATGATTTGAATACTGTCAATTCAACGTTAAACCAGAGAAAGCAGCGTTTTCCGACTCGAACTCGGCTGTCGGAGTGGGGGAGCCGGGCGCGTCTCTCCTCCCTGAGACACGGTGACGTGTGAGGACGGACGAAGGGTGTGGGAAGCGTGTTCCAGAAAACGCCTCGTCGGCTCTGCACAGGGACACGGGGCTGCGGCTTCGTGGCTACGCCGTGCGAAGGCGCGAGCGTGAGCCTCTCTCAGCACAAACGGGTAAACGTCTGTGACTGAAATGCACACGACGCGACACAAACATACTTCACGAGAAGTGAAACGCCCGTTTTCTCCACAAATGCATGCCGAACCACAGCACCGACAGAGAATTAAAAAGAAAAAAACACACTATGGCAACAGAATAAAGAAACTCGAAAGCAACACGAAACTTAAATACTTCTGAAGTCAAACTGATTTTTTTTGAAGACAGTGGAACGATATAGCAAGAAATTCTAAAATGTCATGCAGAACACGTCTAAAGTAATGCAAGCCAGGCGTGGAGAAGACCAGACGGACTTGCTGACACACGGTCAGCCTGACACAGAGACTCTTATCGACTGCAAAGGACGGTGCCTCCACTGCTCTGTCAAGATGGCACGCGTCCCCTCGAAGGGGTGTGTGTGCATGCAGTCCCCGGTGCATCGGGGCCGACGCGGGGCCGGGGGCAGGGAGGAGGCCCCCCCGCCCGCACTCGGGCACAGCGCGTGTCCCGGGACGTGTGCCCGGGACGTGTGCCCGGGACGTGGCCCCTGGTGACGCGAGGCGCCGTCGATCCCGGTACCTTGTTTCCGTCGGGGTTGTGGATTACAGTGGTTTGGGGCTCCTGAGTGAGAACAGAGAGAGAGAGAGACAGTTCGCGTCGGTCAGCGCATTCTCACGGGTGTGAGGGACAGAGCACAGCGAGCCGCTGACGAGACGGACAGTGGCGAGCGCAGAAGCGGTGGCCCTGCGTCGGGCCGGGCGCGTGCCGCGCCCCCAGCAGCACAGACCTCATTCGTGCCGGCGTTGGCCAGGCGGGAAGGGTGCGCACCAGAGGCGGCGGGCACTGTTTCACAAAGCCCCGCGCCACACAGGGCTGGCCTCCCACCCCCCCTCCCCCCGGGCGAGTGGCTGTCGGTGTCTGTCCCGTGGGAACTGGCTAAGGACACGGGACATCAGACCGCTGGGAGGGTCTCGAAATGATTTCCCAGCTGCAGCACTTTGAGAACTGATCATGGTGTCATCGCTGTCACAGACACCCTGGCAGGTCCGAGACCACTGGGCCACGCTCACAGGGGGCCGTCCCAAAGAACACAGTTCAAAAGCCCACAGGAAACTCGGGGGCATTTGAAAGGTTCATTTACAGGGCTCTAGGGCTAATCACGTCGTCACTATAATTTGAGACATACTGCTGTTGGGTCCTGTGTCAATTCATTTCTGAAAGAAGTTTCTGCTTTATAGAATATATAAGATTTGCTTGTAAAGCCACGTTTTTCCACAAAGGAAATATTAATTTCCCTATTGCTCTCCACCAGAAAACCGAAGAACTACTCCCAAGTGAAAACGACGCCACGATCACCGACGTCAGGAGACGGTGTCCACACACCGAGGGCACACGTGGCGCCGTGACGTGCTGTCCCGCCAACGGGGCATCGCGCGACCCGCTGCGGGCTCGCCAACCTCACTGGGCGCGTGCTGACGCGGCCCGCGGCCCGCTGGCGCGAGACCGGCCGTCGTCACCGGAAGGCGGCCGCGTCGTGACATGCCCTCCCTTTAGCTGTTTTTGAGCTGAGCCTTCTGGTTGACCAAAGTGGATTCTTCCCCCGACATTTTGGATTCACTGAAAAGAGGACTGACCGAGGACCGTAATAAAGCAGAAATATTTCTGAAAATCATAAATCAAAGTGTGGAATCGTCTGGGGAAAATATTATGGAACTTAGAGCACTGAATTCCAATATTCAAACCTCGAGTTTGAACGTGACAGTTTTGAAGTTTTGAACTGATTTAGATGTCGCCCGTGTGGCTCTGACGGAAGTGGACACGGCTGACTCCCAGTGACAGCCCAAAGCTCTGTGCTGTGCAGTTTCATTCTGTGGATCTAAGTGAAACAGTGATAATTTAAAATATGACAAGCAAACTTTAAATCATCCAGTGCCTCTTTACCGCAGGCGAGGTCCTTCGAGCCTGCTGTCCGTTAGTAAGAGGGGATGGGGCTCCGAATAAGGTCTGTGTTTGCTGTGTGTAGCCACGACCCCCTCAGCTGCCCTTGATGTCAGCTCTGCATCATGGACAGGGGACGCCGGGGCCTGCAGCCTGCGGAGTCGCCAGGAGCAGCCGAGCGCGTCCCACCGTGCACCCAGGGAGCATGCACAGCGCCCACCATAGAGACCACAGCCACCATCACTGCACTCGGCATGAAATGAGGTCACCTCATGTTAGAGACACGATGCGTGACAACCGCCTTCACGAGATGAGAGGAGAAAGCGGACCTTTGCACATCTCAGAAAGCGAAAGCAAAACAAAGCCCAAGGAAATAAAAGGTTTATAAAACATGTATCTATACAGCGAAAGCAAATGGGAAGGACAATGGAAAACGGCCAAGAACTTGAGGGTCACGGAGTCCAGTACCAGCCAAAGGGCATTCTCTTTGGGGCTAGTTACCACGTTGGCTTTGCTGTTTATCTGTGGGTATGCAGAAAACAGAAACAGAGACGCCTTAGACCCTCGGCACAGGGTCTCTACATGCAGCACGTCTACATGGAGACAGACACGAGAACGAGGGGTCCCTGAGAACGAACTGGGCTGGTGACCGAGGCTGGTCCCTGACGGGCACACATGGGCTGGGGCCGCGTCTGCGACAGTGCGGTGACCGAGCAGGCTGCGTGGGCTCTGCCACCTGAGCAGACAAAGAGCTGCTTCGGGGCACAGGTCAGTCCCAGCGCGTGCCGGGGACGGGCGTCCGTGGACTCGGGCGGGGCTGTGCGGCCCGGCCCGCCTCCTGCTGCTGGCGCCCTCACGCGTGCTTCTCCGCCTTCTGCTCGGGGGCCCGGGCCGCCAGACGCCGGCCTCCTCTGGGGAGCCGGCGCCACCTTGTCTGGCAGGTAGCCAATCAAAACTTAGCTCTTCTGATGAAATCCAGGTTCTACAATACATTTTTAAAATGATGAATCTGGGTCTCCTTTAAAAAATACATCTTCAATTATAAATGGGCAAACCCAAGTCTTCACTATATTCCGATTGTAACCGTGACTTTTTTCACAATTGTTTCAGAGGAAAACACTGTTTCCTGTCAAAGTGTTCCTGCCACCGTGAGGGCCACATTTGGTAATGTCGGTCCCCGGCTCTAACGTGACAGCGCGGGACCTGCGCTGTGAGGGGAACAGAGCCAGGAGGTCCCGTGACGGGCCCCCGGGGATAAATGGACACAAGAGCCGAAGGGGAAACATACTGCATGACTGTGACCGCCAAATGAGCATCTGTGAGCAATTACACCACTGAAGCATTTGGGCGTTCTGGGGGTTCCCCTCTTTCCTGTTTTTTACCCACAGAGCATGTTGACACTGGCATCGGAAGGAATACAGAAGGCTCAGACACCCGGCTCGGTACGCGTGCTGGGCGTTTCCGCTCGCCCACCTTTGTGAGGTTGTCTGGCGCATTATTTGAACAGGCTGTGATACTGTACTGTGTGACATGCAGGGAGAGAGAGAAAACTTGGGTGCTCCTTCCTGGAAAACTCTTTCAATATTAAACCATCAATCTGCATTTTGCAGAAAGTCTGTTTAAAACTTTTTTTCAAATAGAAGTGTACAGAATTAACAAAAATTCATGCAACAGCAAAAAAGAGAGAAGAGAAAATTGAGTCTGTTAAGGAAGTGTCAAAATTCAGCATCCCTCCGAGCACGTAACCGACGAGAGATGCGGCGAGACGCGCGCAGGTGCCCTGGGCAGGAGGGGCGCCTGGCGACGGCCCGCTTCTCACCCAGGGTCACAGGGACCACGGGTAGCGCGTGCGTGGCTTAATACGCTGCACTCGGTTCGCAGCAGTGGACCAGCAATGAATGGGGAATTCTGCGTTTTTATTTCTGCTGTGAGACAAGACAGTTGCTTTTTCTCTGGGATGAGGTTGCCAAGAACGGCTTTATTTCAGTGAAAACGTCCCACGCACACACCTACACACACTTATCTGCGCAAATGCACACATACATCCCACACGTTTGCACACACACCACTGTCTCCGCCACGCTTGGCTTTAAAAGCATTTTTGTTAATGTAAACACTAGCCTGATCCTTTCCTACTGAAGGAAATCTTTCGCAGGCATTTGTAACATTCGCAACGTTAATGTGAAAAGTCCGGGAGGACCACCTGTCAGGGAGACGGGCGGCGGGTCCGGGTCGGGCCCAGCTGCGTGGAAAACAGTCCGGAACATAGCACGTGGGTCCGCGAGGGGCAGTTCATTCATACTATGGAAGTGGTGTTTTTCTTTTTTAAAAAATGACTTCAAATCAGGTTTTTAAATGATGCACTGAGTTATTCTCACGAGGAGGACAAGGTATTCCTGCTTCTCGGGTGCTAAGTGCCTCAGTTTCCTGGTTAACACACACTTCTGCCAACGGCGCCTGGGTGGGGCGCACGGCAAGGCCGCACGCACGCCGGCCGCAGGCTCCGTGGAGGGCGCCTCCTATGCCAGCAGTCACGAGTTCATCGGTCAGTCCACAGACGTTAGTAGTCACGTCGCTCCACTTTCAAGAGGAAATTGGACCCTGTCCTTGTAAAAGACCCTCTAATAACATATGGATGAAGGTGTGAACTTCTTAGATGATTTAAAAATTCGATTTAGAAGGAAAACAGTATCGTGAGCGTGAGAACTGCGCCTTGACGGTTAATCATCATCGACCTGCACTTTCTCTACGTGACCAACTCAGGTGTGGTTTTCCAGGGGGACCCAGCAGGTGGGGACCGTCGCCGTCACCTGAGCACTCGAATCGGAATTCCTTTTCTGAACTGACCAAAGAGAAGGGGAAAAAGACACTGCGCTGGTGACGTTTAAACGCCACAGCGCGGGGCCCGGGATAACTCTGTCTTTAAAGAGGAGCTGTGCGTTGGCCAGGAGAAGAAAGCTCGGGAAATGCTGCTGTACACAGAGCAGTGACGATGAGCATCCGAACGGGGCTGCGCCCTGTCGCCGAGCGGCAGAGGCGCAGGCGAGCAGCATGTCTGGAAAGCTTCAAACGCCGCACCTGCACCAGCGCGAACTGGGAAGAAGGCAGACGCTGGCCGTGACTGCTGACATTTAAAGTGACGGCTGGGAAAGGCGGATGCAGTCCTAAGGGGGCATTCCCCGGCCACACGGGATGACGGCTGGGGACACCAGTGACAAATGGCTTTCTATGTTGCATTTTCAAAACGAACGGACCCCCTGACTTTGGGTCAAGTTCAAATGTTAGGATATTAACTAACTCCCAAGAGCGCCGAAGGCATCTGCCCCTGGCGGGGAAAGAGGCACCGAAGAAGCAGGGCAGCGGGCAAGAGAGGGAACACGTGACCCGATGTCTGGTCCCGTCCAGTCAGAGGCAAATCCCCACGAAGCAAAATCCAGCCAACGGAACATCGCTGGATTATTTCGTTTAGAGACCCAAGAACAGCAAAGCATCCCTCACCGTCTCCCTTGGAACCTTTCTAACACGCGCTCATGGCGTGCGCCTTGGGCACATCCCGACGCCTCCCCGCAGAAGCACGGGAGGCCGAGGCACGTTTGTCACCTGACCCTAGGCACCCAGACCCAGCGGTTTGGTGTTTTGGGGCCCTGCACTGTGGATTTTGGGGACATGACAGAACTGCTTGCAGCAGTGTTTGGGGTTCGGAGAGTTTCGGGTCACCAGGGTAGCTGGGGACCATAAGAAAACGAGAGGATTGAGATGGTTTCTACAGCAACTCCTTAGAGAAGCATCATTTTGTTACGATTATTTAATGCGTGACGAAAAAGGAAAAAATATCGCTTTCCTTGGCATGGGCATTAGTCATCTTTGTGTATTATTTCATACTTCAACCTGTATTCTTTATAGGAG
>NW_024352148.1:668412-671650 GCF_902729225.1 Pteropus medius
CTATAAAAAAAAAAAAAAACAAGCAGCAAAGACTTAGCATGTTTAACATTTTAAAATTTCCAGTATCTGAAAATCAGAAACGCTTTGAGGAGCGGCTGTGCGACTCACCTTCACCCCGTCCGGCTTCTTCAACAAGCTCTTGGCTGCTGCAAGACCAAAGTGAGACCGTTTTAGTGACCGGTGCACAGAAGCCCACAGCCCGGCCCGGTGGCCGTGTGTCCCTCCCACCCTCACTGAGCACGGCCAGCACACGCCGCGTCACGGAGCCTGTGGCTCGTGGGGACGGGGACGGGCGCTGCTGTCCGTGGCCCTGCCACGCCAGACCTGGGCTCGGTTCCTGCTCGACACACTGCGTGTGGCAGGACACGTGGCCGGCTGGCACTGGGCTCGTGCCGCTGCTGACTGTGGAAAGGACACTGGGCCTATCCCCGGCCTGTGCCTCGTAGGCCCGGAGCTGGTTTCAGCCTTCGGATGTCGACTCGCAGGCTGTCACGTGCTCATTCACAGAGGCGGTGGCCACGTCAGTTCTGCGCTCTCTTTGGAGGTTTACAACTTATTTGTGAAAATTTGCTCTGGTTAAATACCATGTTTGTTTTAATATCTATTTTGAAATCAGACCATTTCTTTTCTACAAAAAATATTAAGAATTATATTTAAAATGAAATGCTGTGTTATTGACCTAGAGCAGTTTTTTAAGGCCTTGGAAGCCTGGTGCTGTGCATCTTCTACACCCCTGAACCGGAGCAGGGAGGCTTCACAGGCAAGAGCCTTTCGCATCGAAAAGTTAAAAATCATAAATTTGAGGCAAGGTCTGAAACAGAATGAAATCTTCAGCTAAGTCGGAGACCCCGAAGGGCGTGTTTCCCTGACACTCCTCGTTCGTGGAGAGGGTGCCTGCCCTTCCCGCCATTCCTCAGCAGCTGTGGGCCGAACGGTGACGTCGTCCTTCCAGAAACGCGCTGTGGACAGCACGCCAGTCACTCAGCTCGGTGCCGACCAGCGCACCGCGTGCTCAGCCTTCCGGACGCACAGGACGCGGGGCCGGCGCCTGCAGCCAGTGCTCGTTGTGTGCACGGCCACGTGAGCACCTCGGACAGGACTGGGCGTCTGCCCGGGACGCCTGGCTGTGACGAATCCGCAGGAATGTGTAACGGCCTGACAGCCTTTTCATTTGGGACGTTGCTTTGATATTTTGGGTATAATTTTATTATTTAAAAGATTCAAAAATGTTAATTTTATTGAGTCTTCGGCGACGACGCTATTAATTTATTACTGAGATTGCGAGAAACAGTCTCCTCAGTGGCGGTGCCATGTGTCTGGAGCTAGAAGGCAGCAATAGAAACGCTGTGGCAGCCACTCGGAGCCACCGGAGCCGCCACGGCTCTGGGGCTGGGCAGGGCCGGAGGACGGCTGCCGTCCCCCTTAACCCCCAGAGCACGTTCCACACAAGACAACTGCGTAACCACGGACTCTGGACAAACTGCACAGCACGTCTGGCAATGAAACAGACGAACGAAACAGCCCAGACCGCAGGGGCGTCGGTGCGCGGTGACGGCGTCTGATGCCCGGTCGTCGGTGATGAACTTCGCGCTCCGAAACGGCAGGGAGCTCACACGTTACTCAGGAGTTTTTAGTTTACATGGTGACGAAAGGAACATGTGACGTTAAAAAAAACTTCTACATGTGGCTGCATATATTTCTAAGAGGCCCAATTTGTGCCTAAGAATATATTTAAGACTTTAACAAAATACCATCTTTAGTCTCGGTATTTTTTCAAGTTAGTTTGTCATCAAGAACATACGCCATGTAAAATCCTCCTCCCTCTTAGTGACTCACTAATTACTGGGCCACGGGGAAACATTCATTTATTTGGCATAGTGTGTGTTAGCTGGTATTTAATGAGATGACTGAGGTTACTCACATAAATGTCAGCTGTCCCTAAACCAGGTAACTTGACACAGGAGGTAATAAGAACCGTGCCAAGCTACACCAAACACACCAGGACCACTACACACGCTCACACTCGCTGTGCTACTGTCCCGGCCAGTTACCAGCTTGTGGGGCCTTCAGGGGCTTCCTACTGATGGCTAAGCATAGGGGGACGAAGTGACCATCTGATGCCGCCGTGAGTGGTAACCACAGATTGGCTGGGGGGTTTGAGAGCAGCGACGACACTGTGTTCTGTCACCTGGGGTCACAAGGCCAGGCGAGGCAGGTAGCAGGACTAAAGAACAAGAAACTCCTGGCGAGTCTGATGCTGCAGATCACCCCCATGGGGACAGCGAGCGAGTGGACCGGTCGTGTTTCTGGCACAATCATTGGACAACTGTCCCCAGTCTCCACACCCAGAGCAGCTACTGCGCTGCCTCGGTCCTTCCTCACATGGGAGGCCGACTGGCCTTCGCCAAGGTTGGACTCGGACCTCGGTCCACAACTCAGATAATCACGTCCGCCATGGAGAGTCACTGCCCCGACAAGCACATGGTCAGCTCCCTCAGCTCCCGTTTAAGACTTATTTCCAGCACGGGCCCCTGCGGGGACATCGACCCCCGCGTCGGGGGGCATGGCTTCTCCGGGAACTGCGCCTCGACGTCTCGGGCTGTGAGCGTCCGCGGCCGCGCACTGCACCCCCACCCACGGTCTCTAAAACCTCGCCTTTGGGGTTCCCGACGAGAACGAGACAGAGAAACGTACTCGCCGTCGCTGCCGTGTGAATGGGGGGCCCGTCAATCCCTGGCTGGACGCGTGGGGAGGCTGTGGCCACACGCGCCCTCTCGTGGTGCCCTCGGTGGCAGGCCTCTCCCCCTGCACCCCCCCGCCAGGTCACCACCCGTCAGTCACCTGCTGACACCTCTGTGCCGCCCGCCGTGGCCCAGTCACCCCTGAACAAAGGGACAGTGCTGCTCCCATGACCGTCCCCCAGTCCCAGAGGCGCCAGACGGCGTAGGAGAAGCCGTGAGGATCCCCGGCACGTGTACCTGAGAAGTTCCTCGTGGCCAGCATCGTCGTCAGGATGGCGCCCTGGAGGAGGAGAAAGGCACTGGTCAGCGTCGCTTCTGCAGCCCAACCGGCAGCAGGGCCTCGGGGGCAGCCTCTGGCCCCCTGCACCGCACGCTTCGCTGTCTCCCGGGTGTGGCCGGCCCCTCGTGACGGTGGCCGCCTGGCACAGCTGCTCCACTGACGGAGGAGTCGCGGCCGCAGCCAGGTGCCCACTCGTCATGAGGGTTTAATCTGGTAT
>NW_024352148.1:675039-687323 GCF_902729225.1 Pteropus medius
GCAACTGCAGAAAGTCACAGGTGAAGCGGCGACAGAGAGCTGGTCGCGGAACAGAAAACACCCTCCCCCGCCACCCGCGTGAGCGTGTGGCTGTCACGTACGTCATAGGCTCCGGCCTTGATCTGCTGGTACAGTCGGTGCTGGTCCTCGTCCCAGAAGGGCGGGTAGCCCACCAGCAGGATGTAGAGGATCACGCCTGCAACAGAGCACACGGACACAGAGTAAGTCCCATGCTATGGTCCCGCGGGACACGCAGCCGCCCTCCTGGGCTGTCCACGGCACCACGAGGACGGGCCTGAGAGCTGGGTGTCAGCGTCCACACTGGACCCAAGATGCACGAAGAGGCCAGCAGGCAACACCTGTGGATGGGACTCGCCCGTCACCCGGTGACGCTGTTCGGCCTCCCTGACTCCCCTCCCAGAGGCCCTCCCTGGAGCTTATCTGTGCAGACACTCCAGGACTTCAGTTCCTTGCTGGGGCGACACTTAAACACACGGTGCCCACTTCCGCTTGGTCATGTCACTGTGAGTCATGACCTCCGCGGAGCGGTAGCACCGGTGACAGACTCGTGCCGAGCCGCAGGGTCACCGGCAGCGTGGACAACGCAGGAGGAGATGCAAACTCTTTTCTCCTCAGGGAGCCCAGTTTTTCAATAAAACAACGAAACCAGTGAAACTACGGAACAGTTCACATTACAGGAGGGAAATAGCACGTAAAACTCAAAGAAACAGACACTCGGCTGCAGCACAGTGTGGCCTCCGGTCACAGCCGTGTGTCACTCACGGAACAACAGGCGCGGCCTTCGCTTTCTCTGCAGGTGTTGCTGCTTCCCGGCTTTCAACGGCTCCCTTTCCCTCCACCTTCGTGCCTGAGGCTCCTTCTCCCCAGAGCTGGCCCCTTGGTGCCCTCGCCAGGTGTCCGTCAGGGAGACCCAGCCCTGCTCTGCCCACCGTCCTTGTGCCCTCGCATGACAGACACCGCTGCAGCTAACGCGGCTCTGAAACTCTGCTTATCCCTGGATTGTCACAGCCGGGTGACACGACCGAGCCGACGTTTCAAACCACCCCCTTGAATCACAGCCCCACGGGCTTTCAGCTCAGGACCGACAGTTCCTCGCAGTGGAAGCAGAAGGAGCAAAAAAAACTGGAACGGAGCCACACACGTCCGTCCCTCAGCGTCACCGTACACGTCCCCACTTCCCTGTCAGAGGCTTCACGTGCGCTCAAATCTATCTTCACGTCACTTTTACGGTGATGCGGGTGCCTGCCTGGTCCTGCCCTCGCCATGGGAGAGGATGGCGGTGGCCGCCCACGCTGGATGCGGACTTGCGAGCTGCGCCCGTGGGGCACACGCGCACGGGGCCCCCTCCGGCCCCGTCCTCACTGTCCCCATGACGTCCCCACTGCCTAATTCAGAGGCCGAGCCTCACAAATAAGGGTCCAGCCTTCTCTTTTCTGAGTAACCCTAATTTTACCTTTTTTCTCCTCAGTTAGAGAAAAAAATAAAAAAAAACCGGGGTCTTTTTCTCTCCCTGTAAAAAAGACACTAAAAATTTAAAAAGCTAATTCAAGACTCTTTGTTCTTTCTCCTTCTGCAGGAACGCTTCGGGCTGGCGGTATGACCCCAAGTGTGGGACTGCTCCCTCCACGGCAACCTTGACGCCCTTACCCGCCGTGGGGACATGTGACTCCGTCGACGCTGCAGTGTCCCTGAGGCACAGGAAGGCAGGCGCTGGCCGTCCCCATGACCCAGCATGGACGACGCGCCCCCACGGTGGGTGGTCCGGTGGAGGCAGGGGCCTGGCTGCCTGGTCCCCGCGGCCACACAGGGGCCTCAGCTGTCCCGTCTTTGGCCAGCAGACGCATCCTCAGGCTGGCTGCCGAGCCACTGACCCTGTGGCCTCTCAGAGCTTCTTCCTCTGAGTGACAAGACCCTCCTAGGTCGCCCTGAGCTTCCCGTCCAGACGCAGAAGCTGCGGTGGCAGCCAGCTCACAGAGGCCCAGGCTGGTCCTCGGCGGGGCCGCTGCGGGCAGCAGGTGTCCAGCAGCGACGTGCAGAGCGAGGGACAGACCCACAGGTTCCAGGGACCCGGGGGTACACGAGACTGGGTGTGGCGAGCCTGGGCGGTCACCACCACGCTGCCTGGCGTGGCTGCGAAAGTGCCTTTTCCTCTGGGGACGTGCGTCCGACTGCTCGCAGACGAGCTGATGGGGCCCGGGCGCGGCCACCTGGGGTGGGCGGCGAGGAGGCCGGTGCCGACGGAGCAGGAGTGGCCGTCAGCACGGGAGGCCCTGGTCTCCACGCTCCTGTTTCACGTTTTCCCAAACTGAAAGTTCAAAGCCTACGCAACAGTCACGTCACAGGACCGTTGACGATGGAAATGCGAGCCCGTCCCCAGGGTCTCAGGGGTGCTGTGTGCCGGGAGGGGCAGCTGCTTTCCCAGGCACGGAGGGGACCCCATGAGCTGCACGCACACCCCGTTTAGGCTCGATCACCAGGCTGTGACTGCTAACAAGATAAAGCCAACACGCGTGGCGTGGGACCACCCAGCTCTACGAAGTAGTGGTAAAGAACTTACTTGTTTTTAAAGACAAACAAGATCTAAAAAGTTATTCTCAGAATCAAAGGGCCGTATCGACTCCTTTCCAGGCTGACGACAAAGAACAAACCCCACGAGCGCTGCGTGCGGCACAGTGAGGCCAGCGGCGGGGGTGCGGCCGGGCTGCCGGGGACTGTCCCAGGCACAGCGAGGCCAGCGGCCCTTTCCTTCGGCCTCCTGCCGGCACGTGCCTGGGCCACACACGACGCCCACTGGGCGGGGCTGGCAGCTCAAGGCCTGTCCGGCCCGGGCTCCAGACAGTCGGCCGCCTCCTTGTCCACAACGCACCACTTCCCTGTCCACCCCGTGTCCCCACCCAGCGTTCTGTGCAAACGTGCGGTGGCGGCGGCTTGGATGAGGAAGGAGAGGACGGCGGCCCAGATGCGTGACCGCTGTGGACACGTGCCACGTCCCCGGCCTCCAACTGCAGCCGAGACCAGCAGCGCTGGCTCCTCCTGGCAGCGGGGAGGCCGGCCCACAGACTCCGGGGCGCGACGCGGTGCCCCCGCCCGCCCCCCAGGAGACCGAGGTGTCCCTGACATTAGAGAGCAGCCGCCCCGTGACGTGGGCTGCAGGGTGAAAGGCGCCACTCTCCACGGTGGCAGTGCGGGCGCCGTAACCTGCGAAGGAGCCGCTACTTACCGCACGCCCACATGTCCACTGGCTTCCCATAAGGGTCTTTGCGCAAAACCTCTGGAGACAGGTACCCGGGTGTGCCGGCGAAACCTACGGAGACACAAGAGGTGAGGCCAGGCGGGACCGGCCGGGGACCGGCAGGCTCGGGGAGAACGCTTCGTCTGCGTTCCCGTCCGAGGGGACGTTGGCCCGGCGGTGACGAGGCCCTCGGCGCCCTGGGGTGAGGCAGACCGGTCTCCAGCGGTATCAGCGCCGCCCGCTCCTGCCCACAGCCAAGGGAGCAGTCCGCGTGCCTGCCAGATGCGCGGCCGACCCATGGCGCCGCAGACCCCGTGAGCACCGCAGCAGCCTGCTCAGCCCCTCTTCCCGCACGTTCGTGGGCGTCAAAGCCCAGCCGCGGAGCGGGGAGCGCGCAGCAGGCAGACCGCGAAGGCGCCGAGGAGCAGCAGACGCAGGAAAGGCCAGAGCCACCGAGCAGGGCAGGGACGGCCCTCTGGTGGGAGGCGCCCTGGTCCCTGGAGGCGGCCGGTGCTGTTTGTGCAGACAACCCAACCTTCCACTGGGCCCGTGGGGCCCCGGCCCAAACCCGCCGTCCCCGGTCACACCTCCGTCCATCCCCTGTCGAAACGGGGCGTGAGCCCCGGTCCCGTCTCTCTCCCCGTCTTTTCTAGGAAGGCCTGTGAGCGTGTGAAGATGAAAGCACCAACGCCAAGTAAAGGTGTGTGCTCGCCTCCCGGCCGGTCAGCTCACTCCACGGCCCGGCCCCGGAGGAGGAGGGAGAAAACGGGAGGGGTCAGGGCCTCGTGGGAGATGACAGCTCCATGACATCCGCGAACCTCATCACGAGACACTCGCCCGTAAAGCGCAGGCCCGAAGCGCAGGTCGTGAGAGCAAGTTTAACCCAGATTTTCAGCAGATCCCTTTGAAAGTGGGGTGGCTCGTGGGGTTGGGGGGTGACGAGTGACGGAAGAACTCGCTAGGAGGTACAGGAGCTCGCCGTGTGCCGGTGACGGCCAGCGGGGGGCCCATGGCGGCAGCACGCCGGGACCCCGACACGGCAGACAGGCCGGCGTGGCGGGGACGCTGGCCGAGGACCCAGGCACAGCTGGCGTCGTGTGAGACGGAGCCAGCGAGGGGCGCGGGAGTCACCGCGAGCTCAGGGCTGGGGTCTGCAGTGCGCCGTTTCTCCTGACTTCTGAGAACAGCAGTTTCCAAGTAAAACATTGACTTACAAAAGCCGGACAAGAACGTCTCATTTGTAAGTTTCCTTTAAAGGCTGGAGAACTCTCTGAAAGGACGCAGGGTCCGGAAATCGCTGACAAGCACAGTGCCGGCTGGGCAAGCCCCGGCCGCAGGGCAGTCACACGAATTCAGGACAAACACGTGCAGGCGACAGGGGCAGCTCGTGGGTAACTAAGGGCTTGTTCCTCCTCCCGGCAAGAGGGCCCTTCCACGAAGCAGGACCGTGGCGGTTCCCGTCTCCCCGGCAGAAACGCCTGCACGCAGCGTCACCCCCGCCCCCACGTGGCTGTCTCTCAGTGGAAGGCGTTCCGGCCACCTTCACAGGTGTCGTGACAGGGACGTTGTTCTGGCCCGTATTCAAATATCGTGGCC
The DNA here is from genome assembly GCF_902729225.1 of Pteropus medius. Taxonomy (NCBI): domain Eukaryota; kingdom Metazoa; phylum Chordata; class Mammalia; order Chiroptera; family Pteropodidae; genus Pteropus; species Pteropus medius. The sequence goes on from NW_024352148.1 coordinate 679,889, forward strand.
AGCGAGAGAGAAGAACGTGGGGAAAACAAACGTTTGGCCTTGAAAACGATCATTAAAAATCCAAACCGAAAAGCACCTTCCATGATGCCTATACGGTTTTATCTTTCTTATTTGTAAAGACTTTTTACATTTAATAAATAAAACTACGAAGACACTTGGAGCTCTGGCACTTTCCCAGGTCCCCGAGACCCCCGAGCGAGTCACGCCCTTCAAGAGGACACAGGGCCCTCTCCTGCTCGCTGTCCGCTGCACTCAGCTGAACCCGACCCCTCGTCTGGCCTGCGGCTCTGCACGTGCCCAGTCCTCGGGGCTGCCTTTATGTCCCGGCTCACCAGGGGGCAGACCCTCGTTCACCCAGGAGGGAGGCGGGAGTGTCACCCATCGCTGACACTGTCCCCGAGGCAGCATGTCACACCTGCTGTCCCGTGTTGCACCCGTCACAGTGAGCCGTCACTGATGGCCAGTGTCAGCGTCTCCAGGCCCAGGACCTGCTTCTAGTCTGTGTCTCTGCCCACCTTGGTGACAGGTCTGCTGCTTCCTGTTGGCCCGTCCCCTGCTGTGTGCTCTTTCTCTACGTCAGGCACACGGTGACCCAGGACGCAAAGCTGTCTGTGAGGCGCAGGCTTATGCAGCTGACCTAGCTTCTGCCTTGCTCTGGTTGCTGTGAACTGTATCAAATTTTCTGCTGTGTCAAAACGTGACGGACCCCAGGCCAGGTCTGGAGGTGTGAGGCTGCCCGGGCAGGCGAGAGAAAGGGAAGAGGCAGCACTGAACGGGAGGGGTGGGGGGTTGGGGGAAGGGGGGGTTCAGGGACCAGGGCTGCAGCCAGGCGCCCCGACACGGGGCAGGCAGGAGAACGTGAGGCCCTCGCCCGGGCCGCCGGCACGGGGACGGGGCGCGGGGACGCTGCCGGGCCATCCCCCCCGGGACCCAGCGGGGCGCACGAGGGACCGGGCGGTGGGCTGGCAGCTCCGTGCACATCTTAGGAGTCGTATGGGTGTGGGGACACAGAGAAGCGTCTGCGTACAGACGAAGGAGGCAAGCGCCCTTCCAGCTCTTTCTGCTTCTGCTCGTTCAGAGGGAAAGCAATGGGAGTGAAGGCATTCCAGGTTCTCGTCCTGTCTCAACGTAGTGAAGCCAGAAGAGCAGATGGGCGGCCAGAGGCCCTGCTCTCGGACGCCATGGGGAGGACGGGGTGGGGGTGCTGGCAGGAGGCAGGGGCCTAAGTCGGGTACGACAGTCGTTCAGGCTACACCCTGCGGCAATCTGCAAGCCTGCTTGGAAATGCTAAGGTTTAAATTTCATTGGGGTTAATCTCTTCCTTAACTGTAAGGAAACAGAAATTTCAAAGTTATAAAAATTTTAGAGAGGAAAGTGGCACTCTGGAGGAAGAAGATAATCAAGGTGGAAATATACATGTTTTATAGCATTTTTGAAACGTTAATTTCTGTTAATCACAAAGACACGCAAAACGCTGTGAGTGTTCCCTGCGGACCTGCTGTCTCTGTCACAGTTCTTAGCACCGCGATTTCCCCACGAACGGAACACGCACTGAGCACTGCGGCCGCCTTTGTCATTCTCAGCACTGGGTCCGTTTTCCTCTCATCTTTCACGAAAAAAGTCTACGCGTTATTGCTCTCCCGTGGACACGTTCTCCTAAATTATTTCTTGATTACATCCCCTCTGATGTCAGGAAAGCTACGTGCTTACAGAGGACCAGCAAGTTCAGACTGTCGAGCTGCGGGAACGAGCGCCTCCGCCTCCTCCGGGTTAGGAAGTGGGGGTGTGGGGGGCGTACTCACCAAACCAGGCCTGTTGGTCCCCTTGAACTTCTATGGCCAAGCCGAAATCTGCGAGTTTCACAGCCGCTCCCTTGGATTTGCTAGCTAAAAGCAAATTCTCAGGCTTTATTTAGAAAAAAAAAAAAAGACTCAAGTGAGAACAGATTTTTAAGTGAATTTTGAAACTAACATTTTATAAGATTAGGGCAAAAAAAAAAAAAAAAAGGGCATGCACTGTCCTGGCCCAGAGACTGTACTCAAGCCCAGGGGAAACGCGGTGAGAAACGGTTAAAGGTGGTCAGGCGTGCAGGTCCAGCGGGCGCGTGAACGTGCGGGGTGCGGGGCGCGGGCCGTGGACACGCGAGCACGGGCGCCTCAGCGGGCGGCGGGGAGGACCCCGCAAAACGGCAGCAAGCGCTGGGCCACCTACAGACATTTGGCAAAGGACACTGTGCAAATTAAGCTCTAGCCGACGCCGAGTTTGGACCCAAATGCAGTGATTTTGATCCCCCGATGTTTGCAAACAATTTCTGTGCAGATTTCGAGTCTTGCTCTGAATTATGCGTTAAATTTGCTGTCTTTAAGAATCTGTTTATTCTTAAAGGCAGAAAGAGTGGGCTCCTATTTGCCAAATGTTATAGTTAGCTTTTTTTTCTTTATAGGACAGTTTTTGAAAACATAATTTACATGTGTTCAGAGTGTGATTCAAAGCATTGCTTGCGTATTTATTTTTACCTCCTGAGATACTACGACAAAGATGCGTTTTTCTCTTCCTGGGTTCTGAGCACTACAAGGACCGGTAAGTCCGCCTTGGAGTGAGGCTGCTTACAGCCCACTGCTTCCCAGCCAGACACCGAGACACACTGGCCCTGGACAAGTGCCAGGGCCAGCCCTGAATGTCCCCGGGCCGCCTCTGCATTTGGAGAGCTACGAGGAGAGGAGGGCCAGGAAAAGGAGGCTGACGGATGAGCAGCGAGGCCTGCCCCTCCCCCGGGGTCCAGAGACACACGCAGCAGAGCAGTTCAATGCCCCCCACCTTGGGGTGAGACTCAGCACAGTTAGGGGTGTGTCTCAGTATGGAAAAGCCGGGAAACAATGGCCTCTGCAAGAGCCAAAATAATTGTCTGAAAATCTTAAAATTCAGCCAATCAAGTCAGTTCTGCTTCTATGGTTACAAATAGCCAATCTCGTATTTTTTTCATGAAACTGGCTACTTTTTTTCCTCACTGAATTAGTTGATTCTTTTGGTTGTTTTGACATTGTATAAAAAGAGCCTAAACCAACATTTAATGGATTAATTAAGCCAGCCATGCAAATTAGCAGAAGACTCGTCTACAAGAAGCTTTAATCAAGCACCAGACTTCTTGAGGCCACTGCTGTCCACTGCCATCAGATTCATCGCTATCGGGACAATCGCAACCGCAGGAAACCTCCGTAATTTGGGGAGCGGGAGGGTTCTGAATCATCTCGACACTAAGCACGTGATAATTTAATTTGGACGTTGGGATGAAAATGTCTCAAGAACGTGAAAGACCTCCCTGATGAAATAACGTTGAGCAAAACCCAACATTCAAATTACTTGGAACTCTGGCTGTCTGTCAACGTACTATCATATCTTGCCATGTTACGTTATTGATATTTGATATTTTATTTTCCCAACTAACCTAAAATTTATGGCCCGCCCCATTCATGCATTTTCTAATTTAATCAAGAAGTCATTTCCAGCGCGTAACTTATAGGATAAATAACTTGGAAAAACCTCATCAAACTGTAGGCAACAGTTCATTTCCTTGCAGCCTCCACATTGGAGAGCACTGAGCCGTCGGGGAGCACTCCGTGAGCGGTCTGCTCTGCCGCGCGGAGGCCAGCGCCGTCGGGGAGCGAGGCTGCTGAAAATCCTCCGCTTTCACTCTCCCCGCTGAGCCGAGCAGTTTCTGGGCAGAGCTGTGTGCCTTACGCCCGAAAGCAGCAGGAGCCCCCTAAGTCAGACGGGCCGCTCAGGCTTCACCACGCACGGCCTGAGTGAGCCCGGGTGGGCGCGCCTGGGGACGACCAGGCAGGCCTCCCCACGGGGCCTGGTGAGTCACGCAGGAAGTCACAGGCCCGTGTGCATCAGCGTCTCGCCCCACGCGGTGTCGACTGTTCAGCTGCAGTTAAGGGCGGGGGAAGGCAGGGCGACTTCGGCGTTCGTGGAGACCGAAACGCAGCACCGGCATGGCTTCACGCGAAGGCTCCCCTCGGGCAGACCTCCAGGACGGCCACGGAGTGCCACCTAAAACATCTGACGGCTACGGCCGTCGCTGAAGGGTTATTTGCTTTAGAAAATGTTTCCTCACAAGACTGCTTCTCATGGCTTCAATGAAACTTTAAAAAATATCACACAAATTTGACTTATATATAACTCTTCGGAATACGTCAGGTTGCGAAATCCCATTATCATTCTCTGCCACTGACACAGCCCCACCTTCAACACAGATCGTGCTATGGACGGTCGCAGCAGGCGGGGGAGCTGGTCCCGAGCCTCGGGCGGGGAGGCCGCCGTGGTCGTGCTTCAGAAGCTGAGCGCAGAGCCTCCCGTCTAACTGGCGGCCACGTCGTAAGAAGCATCTCCACTGTGCTCTTACTCGCTGCGGCCCCACTGTTCTGATCTGCTCGAGCGAATGAAAGGTGGGCTCAGAAACGCAGGTCTTCCAGAGCAGCGACGCTGGGCACGGGCCAGCTCCGCAGGGGCCCGGAGAGAGGGTGACACCCTGGGTGGGTCCTGGGCCTCGGCAGCCCAGAGGCTCTCGGAGCCAAGCGGCTGGACCCTGCACTGTGCGCACACCATGAGCACAGCCTGCGTCTCCCAACAGCGAAAGGGAACGGCAGGACCCCCCGGGACGAGCGCGCATCGGGGGGAGCTGTGACCCTCCGAACAGCCTCGCCGAACGCTGGGTGTGAAGAACGTCCCGCTTGAGGAACCGCAGGGTCCTGGACCGGGTGCAACTATGTGAATCTGTGTGTGGAGATTCTCTCTCAATTCCTGTGACGCAGCCACCTGCCAGGCTGGTTTTCAAGTTGACCCCACAGACACGCTCGCACCTAAGACGCAGGGCTCCCCACAACATCTGGCCTTGGGGTCAGCAACTGTCCGCGGCACGTCAGCGGGACCGAGCAGCAACGGTCGGCAGGTCCTGTCCCGTGTTTCCACGTGGACACACGGGCCGCTTCTCCACTGTGCTCTGAGACTCGTCTCAAAACTGCTTGCGTATCACGAAATGCCAAGTCAAGGCGCCGGGGTCGCAATCAGGACCGTGGGAGGTCTGGGGGTAAAGCGAGTCCAAACGGGTGCAGCAGAGACACAGGGCCAGGCCCCCGGACACCCCCCTTCCGAGGGCGGGTTGCTGACAGACGACAGCTCTGTCGGTCCAGAGGGTGGCCCACCTGCAGGGCCCTGCAGGAGTGAAAGCTCGCCAAATATCTGCTGCCCACACTCAAACGAAGCACAGGACAAACACGAAAAAGACGGCGTTCTGAACCTCAGCAATGCGTACGAGGACTTCCAGGTCGGCAAGGCCTTTCCGGGGGGCTGGTTGGGCGGGCGTGGTGACAGGCGTCATTGCCGGCCACACCGCAGACCTAACTGCACGTGTGGCAGCTACACAGCAATGAAACGCAAACATCGTGGATGTTTACATGTAGCGAAATCATGTTTTACTTTTTTCTTTATGAGTACTACAAAAACAGCAAGTTATTACTTTTATTTTTCCATATCATTTGCTTCGTACAAACCCCTGAATATTACGGTTTAAGAAATGAAACTGTCTTTTTAGGTTTCTTTCTTCTGTGGAAGCCTCGGCATCTCGACGTGAAGCGACACCCCGTGGCTTTGGCGTGCTTTGTCACTTTTCCTTTGCCAAAGAAGGCGTGAGCACAGCTCCCAGAGAGACACTAAGTGGAGTTCACACTTGTGCACACAGTAGATGTTCTTTTGTGCACGCAGCACAGATGGCTGTTCCACTCGGACGTGGAATGGTGCCTGAACTGTGTCCTTAGCATGCAGAGTCTCCAGCTGACGCACGTGCTGTCGGCCTGCGATCGAGAGTCCTATCTCTGTCACCATGCGCACGTGAGCGAGCTCGCATCACTCCGCATTCCATTCCGTCTTGATTTTTTACACTATCAGCACACACCATCAGGTAGACTGAAAAAAGGTGTGCACAGCGGGGCTGCACCAGTAACGCAGTGTTTCCCTGACACGCTAGGCACTGCGTCCCCGGCCCGTGGTTGGCAAGGGTTTACTGAATGTGTGTCGGGCTCCCCCACAAAATGACTTCCCTTCTTTGCTGGTCATAAATTTAATTTTATTCCTATGAAAGTGTCTTTAAAATCCCCCTATGTCTCTGGAATTATCACCTTTGTTAAAATATCTTCATCTGTCCGTCTGTCTATCTATCCCATACCCTCCCTCCCTCCATCCAATAACGCTGCTCTGCAGGAGGCTGGTCTAGGAGAGGCGGTGTTCTCACTGAGGTGATTCCCAGGTGCCGATTTGTTGCCGTAAGATCCAGCAGTGGGACTGGACCCTCCTGTTCTGATGGCTACGTGATGTACTTGAGTAACCTCTTCCGACATGCTCTGAACTGAAGACGTCTCGCCTCTTGGTGTGAAAGGCAGTTGTTGGAACAAGCCCAGCTCTGAAATTGTCTCCTCGGACTTCTTCCCAGAAACGGCTCTCCAGGCTCCCTGATGAGAACACGCGACTCTGCATTCCTGTTTCCCGTGACAGCGGGGCTGCCACTTGTCACTACGGCCTCTTTTCGGCCTATCACCTTCCTGGACGCGGTGCCTGCCTGAGGTCGCCCTTCCTGCCAAGAGGGGCAGCCCTGGTCCTCTTCCGCGTGTTTTTCAATGACTTCGAGCAGGTGGCCGCGAGGGTCTGCTCGTGCCTCGCTGTGATTTATACCCGCGGCTCGCACGGGGCCTTTGTGGGGCTCAGACGGGTTCGGGGGGTGTTCGCTCTTCTCCTTCTGCACCCGCATTTCCCCTCGCCGGTTCCCGACCACCTGACACGGCGTCCCAGGAGCCCGCCCTCACAAACACTCTACTTGTCGGCGTCCAGACTGCCTGCCTTGCTGTGGCCCAAGTCCACTGTGGCAAGTCATTCTGCTCTGCTGTGCACCTCATGTTCTGAACATGTGGCCGAGGCCACTGACCCCCGAGCCCCTCCGCTGGAAGCCTTGGCCTCACACGCCGGCCCGCTGCCCAGACGCGCCGCCCCCTCTTCTCGCTGCATCTGGAACATGCCTTAGCCTCTTATTCGCACGGACACGCTCTGCACAGCTCTGGGGACGCACAGGCGGGATCGGAAGCGTTTCCTGATTCACTAGACTCAGAACCACGTCCCAGATAATTCTTGGTGTTGCTGGCAGATTTATTTTCCCAACATTGTTTCACCTGTGATGGTTTTCAATTCACTGAACTAACTGAACTGAGAAGTAGCAGCAACTTGGCCTGTGACCCTGGACCCCACACCTGGGCACAAGGACGTCGTCCTAGCCGAGACGCCCCGAGCACGGCCTGCCACTCGAGGTGGCCATGTCTCCCCCTGAGCGGCACGGGGCCATCCAGGCGCCTTCCGCGTGAAGCTGCTGTGAAGACTCACGTGACCGCTC
>NW_024352148.1:690545-758733 GCF_902729225.1 Pteropus medius
TGTAGTACTCCCTGGCCACGATGTCCTCAAACAGCTCGCCGCCGGTGACTCTGCGAAGAAAGCGCATGGTGTCAAACAGAGGGGACACTTGGCGACTCGCGCCACCTCACACGGAACGTGGGCTCCGACTGCTCCCCCCAGTTAGAACCCACGATTACCATGCGATCACACACAGACCCCAGAAATGGCACGATACAGGGAAACTAAGCAGCAGACACTGCCAACGAATCGTGACCGTCTTTAAATCGACACTTTTCTGGGGTTTCTCAGAGGAGACATGATGTATGTTCACATTTGCCTTTGTTTCTGACTACAGGTACCTAGAAAACCCGTATACCGTACAAACGATTTTAGACTTTTAAAGCGTTGGATAAACATTGACTGAAAAGCCTACTGACACGGATAAAATCGCTGCTGGTTCTGGTGAATGCTTATCAGTACCACACAGCCCATGAGGACTCGGCCCCAACGTCACCGGCACAGGGCCTTACTCATCTCTGGGGCCTTAGCACCCACCTGCATCCAACGCATGACACTTGCTCAATTAACGAGTGCTGCAGGAACGGTTGAATGCGTTAGCCAAGTCATCCGCCCTCAATCTGGGCTCGACGTGCGCTCAGGCAGGAAAAGCAAGCTCTATGATTTAGCTCCTGTGGCAAAGGGTTTATTTCGTAAGGGGTTCGTATTTAAAGAAGAAAATTAAAGAGTCAGGGACCACATTCCAGTCATTTTCATGGACGACTGCAGCTTTTAAACAATTGGAGGGATGCTGTTTTCCGCTGCGTTTGGGATGATGCAGTTAACCGCCTCTGACGACTCATGCTCCCCATTAAAACTTAAAAACATCCTTGGGCAAATGAGACTGTTTTATCATCTGCTACGTTTGTGATAAATGTCCGGGAAGGAAAAATGGAGTTCCAACAGAATACACTGCCTTAAAGAGAAACTACTGGCTTTTCTAAATTTAATACGTCTCCACACGGACGTCACCATTTAGTGGAGCACAAGATGAAGCGGCAGCTACTACAGATTTTTGAAAATTTTCCGTGTGCTACGTGACACCGCATACAAACTCAGAAATTAAACGTCTCACGAAGGAACTGTTGGGTGGATTAATTAGTGACCGTGAATAAACTGATGGCAGCTCCGCTGTGACAGAGGCACACCGAGTGCATGTGTAAACGCGAATTACCGTTTCTGAATCTCTGCCACGTTAGGGCTCACGGCAAAGGACGAGATGCTGTTAGAACCACGAAGGAGACACAGGGGTTTGCGGTCGCTGTTGGCAGGGTGGGGACTCCCCGTGTTGTCCGGTGAAGTGGACTGTGCTTTGGTCCCCCCAGAATCACTGGACCAGCGCCTCTCCCCACAACGGTCGGACGCTGACACGGAGCACAGCCACACGCCCCACGTCCCTCTGGAGTGACGCCTCCCTCCTGCGCTCAGAGCTCGGAGTTCTCGGACAGGGCCGGTTCAGCGCTGAGCTGGGTGGTGTAACCACGACAGGAGCAGACTCTCCTGGGTCAGCCAGTCCGGCAGCCCAGACACAAGCCTGGTGCCCGCTGACACCGCTGTCAGCGTCTCGGGAGTCAGGCCAGCTTCCTGTGCGAGTCCCCAGCATCTGATGACAGCTCTGGAAGTGGGTTACCCGAGGTGGTCCAGGACCGGTTTTCTGGCAGATTCTGCACTGGACGCCGGAGAGCACGAAGGTGAGTGCTGCTCTCACGGACGCTCCACAGGGTCCCTGTGGTCCTGAGGCAGAGTGGTTTTTGCTGCGTCACACGAAGATCACAGCTGAGGTGCCAAACCCGAGTCGGGCTGGTGGCTCAGCCCGGAGGGGCGCATGGGGGTGCGGGGTGGGAGCCGGCGCTGTCCACTGCGGTCAGCGAGCAGGCAGGAGGCCGGCTGGCGGGGTCCGTGACCCTTCAGAGGAGCACGGGAAGCGAGCTCGGTGGGGCCGGAACTCCAGGGCCACCTGAGTGGACGATGGGGTCCCAGGCCCGTCCCCACCCTGATGGTGAACCAAGACCCCCGCGAGAGGGGCCCGCCCGAGTCCGCACGGACCACTTACCATCGTCCAAACACACGCTGACTCTCACTTTTGCTCAAACTGACCTCTGACTGTACTGTGTGAAAATTTACGCACACTTTGAGGTCAGATGCAGGTAGCGTATTTTATCCTGTGCTGGAAAAATCTCTTTGCTTCAACACCCCGGGCCCTCGTCCCCTTTCTGACGGCAGCGTCCTGCTTGGCATCGGGCAGCCGCGTCAGCCACCGAGCCCCATGGTGTGAGTGGCATCTGGTGGCGGGGGCGTGCCGTGCTCCCCATGTGCCCACGCGCCCGGCACGAGGCATCTCATGTTCGGCATCGAGCAGACAGCGGCCGACGCGCGAGGCGGGCAGGACGGAGACCACCTGCTCTTGGTCACGGGCACCGGCTGACGACGCTGGTGACGCTGGCTGGGTGCCAGCTCTCCGCTGCTCCACACCAGCCCAGCCGGCGACCCGCACGGCCTCTGGTGTCACTCCGCTCCCATCCACGGCCGAGGAGACCGACCCTGAAGGTGAAGCGGCCACTCGAGGCCCAGAGCCCCGCGCTTGGCCCCGCTGCCCGGCGGGCAGAGGTGGGGGCGGGAGCTCTGCTTCCGGAGCCGCCACGTGCCAGTGGGTTCCAAGGTGGGACAGGGACAGGGCAGGCCCAGGCCGAGGCTCCCCGCTCCTCTCCCTGCCCGTTCTCGCCTCTTCTCGGCCTCGCGTCTCCTGGGGCTCGCTGGGGGTCTGCGTCTGAAGGCCACGCAGGAGGGAGCGTGGTGGGGGCCACCTGCAGGCGTCTCCCAGTGAGTCCAGCCCGCCTTCTCTCTCGGGCTCCTTGGCTTGGGTTTCGCTTTGCAGAGGGAAGGGGCACTCGGCAGGCCGTGCTGGGTCCTGCGCGTGCCCCCACACAAGGGACGGTGGGTCCCCCTCCGGGGCAGACCGCCAGACTGCATGTGATGGGGACGGTCCTTCGGACCCAGTTAGACTGAGGTGATCTCCAGCAAGGGTGGGATAGATGCTCGCAACCAAACCAAAGGGCGCTGCGCTCACGACGCTCACCTTCAAAGAGAAAGGACTCAGGATCTTCGTCCGCTTCTGCCTGGTGCCCCACTAAAGCCAGCGATGGGCCCCCTCGCCACGCGAGGTCCCTCCTGGGGCTGGGACCTTCCGCTGAGTCACCCTCCCGGGTCCTCCTCATCGCCTCACCTCAGACCTCACGGCTGATTTTCAGCAGTGGGTAGCTACGTATGCCCTTTCCAACTCCTTAATTACGACAAGTTAGAAATTAAGGACTTACTGTTCATTAAATCGTCTGCAAGAAAATTAGACCAGGTACTGCCGAAATTTCAAACTTAGAAATTCAGTGATAAATCAAAAAATTAACAGCAAGACGAGTGATTCTTTTCCCCGAGCTTCACTGGATGTCCCTCCCAGCCCCACGCGTGCGCGCACACACACCCCTACCAGTGCGTGTGCATGAACACACGCGCACACACGCACGTCGTTACTCTGTGTGAGATGAACGTACAGCACACACAGCCCGATCCCCAGGTACGACCTGATCTCATAAAACATCACGCCGCTTTCCGACCCTGATTCGGTTTGACAGTTTGAATCAGGAAGCCACTACGGTGAGAAGAAAACTCGTTAAAGAGAAACCCACGGAGCCGTCTGCGTCTGCGTCTGCGTCTGCGGACGACAACCGAATTTGTCAGCTTTACGATTTCCAGCGTAGATCAGCACACGGACACACGGGCTTTGGAAAGCAAAGCAACGAAAAGCCCCTGGCTCCAGCTCTGCAGAGAAGCGTGCAGACGGGACCGGGGTCAGGGTCGGGGGGCGGCCTGACTGCGGCCCTCACCGCTCTGTTCGCTTCCTCTGGAGTCAGACGGGCCTGGCAGCCCCGCCTCTTCTCTTCCTGTGGTCTCTGCGTGCCAGGTGACCCCCTCCCTGACCGTTAATCCCTGAGGCCAGCACCGAACAAAGCCTCCAGTCTGTTGACCACAGGAAGTTTCGGTGAAACTGCAGATAGCATCTCACAGCTCCACAGCCACGAAGGTGGGAGGATGGACCTTGTCAGCACCCCCGGGAGGCCAGACAGGAGGACGCCGTGGCTGACATCAGGCCCTGGCCACCGGCCTGCCAACACGGGCCTGACCCCGCCGCCAGCTGGCGACCTCTGCCCATGTGACCCACCGCAAGGCCTCGGGATCAGGGCTCCGGGCGCCGGCTCTCAGGTGCCTCCAGGCTCGGTGCCATTCCCTCACATGAACCTCTCCCCGCCCCCTCTGCTGCAGCCTGTTGGTGTCCCGTGTGGGCCAGCGACACCCTTGGGTTCTGGGACAGCAGATGACCAGCACGTGGGTTCGCCTGTCCCCACCCTGGCTCCTGCGCTGGCCCGTCCTCCAGGGCTGGCTTCCCGCCCGCCGGCATTTACTCCCCCTCCGACGACTGCACCCCTTTCCCTGTGGTGACCTGCTGACCCCATCGGCCCCACAGACCGTGTGCAGTGTCACCCCTCCGTGGCTGACGGCGCAACTCAGCAACAGCACGACCGGTGGGACCCCAGCTCCCAAGGCTGTGTCCCCCTGCCATCCCCTCAAAACGGCGCAGGGGTGAGGCTCTGCTTCCCCCACAGACGCGGGCCCGAGTCCAGTCCCAAGAAGCCGACAGTCACGATTCGGGGTTTGTCTCTGCAACAGCGGCTGGCCGTCCCCACACCTCAGACGGAGGTTCTGTGGGGCCCAGACGCTCCCGGAAAAGCGCTCTGCCCGCGTGCCGGAGAGAAGGTGGTGGCCGGTCCGGTCCGCAGCGAGAGCCCGGCTGCGTTTGGCCTGAGGCAGGGGACAGTGAGCACGCGGCATGTGGACCCCACGCCCCGCCAGGCTCTGTGGGTCCTGGCAGATGCACACTGCAGCCGTGTCGGGGACGTGTCTTCGGGGCACGGTCACTGGCTCTGAGACCCGGACAAGCAGTCCACGTCCCTGGCCCACCTCCCTGGCCTGCGGGGGGTGAAACGTCGCCACGCCTCACAGGGTGGCCGAGCAGAGACCATGTGTGACGTGCTTGCCACAGGCCAGGAGGGGTGGTGGCACTCGACGTCAGCGGGATCCCTCGCGAGAACGGCTCTCCAGCGATGCAAACCCCTTTGGCATGAACCCTGCTGTTCCGGGGTTTCACGCGCACGCTCGGCGACTTAGTGTCACGTGCATTTACGCTTCTGCCCAGCAGAGGCCTGTCGACGGCACGGCCCCAAACTCTCCTCGTCCACCGCGCAAAGCAAGTGCTTTGTTTTCAGTCCCTTCCTGCTTTGTCTATGCAGAGGCTGCCGGGACGCAGGTGCTGAGGGGGCCGACGAGGAGACAGGTGGCACAGCACAGGCCGGCGGAAACCGAGCTTTGGGTTCGCACAGGGAAGGGGCCCCCGGCCCCCTGCGGAGGGCCAGCGGCTGTCGCTCACAGTCTGCTCCAGTGCGAGCGTTCGGGGCGTAAACAGCGCCGTTCTAGGGCGCGGGGCCCCATGCGCCACGAACTTGGTCCCCCGGGAGAGGGCCTGGTGTCAGCGCCACGGCCAGCGGCCAAGGAAGGGTCCCGCCCCACCCAGGTCGGCGGCAGCTGCTCACAGAGGCGCAGGCCGGAGGGCGCCTCGCTGCCCACGAAAACGCCCTGCTTGGGTTGACGCTTCGGGAAGGGCCGGACCGTTTTCAAACCCCGAAGAAGGAGACGAGGAAAGCAGACGAGCGGCCTTCTCTCCCGAGCCCATGGTGAAGGACGTGGCTGCTGAAGGGACGGTCGGGCGGTGAGCACCCCGCCCCTGGGGTGTGGCACGTGGGGTCCCCGAAGAGGCAGCCTTGCTGCCTCAGCGGTCGCAGCCGTGGGCGCCGGGCTCCCGGGTGACTGAATGGCCTTCGGGCGTCTTCTGCTTGCTGGCAAAAACAGGTAGCCCCGTATCCCTAAGAGCTCAGAGTGGACGGGACGCAGCACCGCAGCGATCAGGAAGAACTGGAGTTCGATGGAGTGCGTCGTCGCCGTCCCCTCTGAGGACATCACGTGCACTGCAGCAATCAGGAAGAACCGGAGCTCGTCGCCGTCCCCTCTGAGGACGTCACGTGCATTGCGACGCCGCAGGCACAGTGGCCCCGCACGTCCCGGCGTGGCATTCACGATCCTCCGGTTTTAGTTCTGGCTAAAAGCCAACTTCTTTGATTCTGAGTGCGCTCACGAACTAGTGTTAGTGGTCCAGTGGAACCGGACCTTGAGCTGGCGGGCACCGTGGCACCACGTGCACCCCGAGCAGCCAGTGGACAAAACACCTAAAACACCCACCACAAACTCCAAAGTCTTTACGAACGACCCCGTGCTCTTTCCGGAGCTCTGCCATGTGCTCCTTTGCAAAGACGCTGACTGGTGCTGGCTGTGGGCAGGCGCTGGGGACAAAAGGGTGACGGGAGAGAGAGAAGCCCTCCATCCGCGGAGCTTACAGCCCAGCGGGGAGGCCGGGGACTGACCAGATACGTGAAGTCTAAGGTATGGGAGGCCAGGTGGCGAGGACAGCGACGGAAGGGAAGAAAGGGAGACGTGCTGGCCGAAGGGTCACTCCGGGCTGGGCCCCGGTGGCCCCAGGAGAGGGTGGCCTGCAGCCGAGCCCTGCGGGGGTGGGGGGCGCAGCTGTCCAGGGCCAAGGGGACAGGAGGTGCGGGCGCCCGGCCTGCTCCGGGCTACAGGGAGGGCCGTGTGGCGGGGCAGGGACAGGCTGCTGGTTCTGACGGGATGTCCTTGGCTGCTGTGACGGGAGCAGGTGCGGGAGGCGAGTGGCGACCAGGCACGGTGACCCAGGCAGGAGAGGCCGCTGGCTTCGGCCGAGAGGGTGCTGCAGACGCGCTGCTGGGCTCCCGGATTCTGGACGTGTCTTGAAGCTAACGGGCACCACCGACGAGCCAGCACGCTGCGTGAGCGTGAGAAGCGGGCCCACGGCTGCTCCGGGCTTCGGCCTGAGATGGAGCGACGGGGTGGCCGCCGACTGACGGGGGCAGCTGGGCCTCAGGGAGACAAGGTCAGTTTCAGACGTTTACATTTAAGTTTAAGATGCCAATCGGACATCCGTGTGGGGCCGGTGAGCAGGCAGCAGGGCAGGCAAGGCCGCAAGTGTGAGTACCACACGCTTCTAGGTGGGGTCTGGGGCCGTGTGCCGGGCGAGACGCTTGGGAAAGGACGGCACGCAGGAAATGTGAGACGCCGGGGCCGAGCTCTCGGACCGGTCCCTCGTGTGGGTGCAAAGGAGCCAGGAGGAGCCAGCAAAGACGACGGAGGGCGGAAGGCCAGTGCCCGCTGGCTGACCCGCCTCCTCTGCGGTGTTCTGACTGTGTGCGTGTCATAAGTGAGCATCCGGAAAACCTCCACACGCTCGGGGGAGAGGGACGAGCTCTAACTGACCGAAGGCCATGGGACAGCACCGTGCTGCACAACACGCCGCGTGACGAGCTACGTACTACACAATACAAATGCAGACTCGAGTTCTGTTCGAAAGTCTATGTGAAAGTTTGCTTTGCGAATGTTCAGCAAGTTCTGCTTAATGGCAGCTTACTGAGCTCAATTTCAAAACAAAATTCAAAACTTTTATGAAAAATTGGATTTCTATCTCTCTCAAAAAGTAAGTATTTTAAAACAAAAGAAGTGGCTTACCTAAAAGTTATTCCAGTCTGTCTCAAATCTCAGTGACCGTGCAGCCACAGCAGCACACAACCCGCAGGGGGAACACGCCGGGCACGCGGGGGGGCGCTGGCCGGGGCAGCTCAGCTCGGAGGTGACAGGTGCACAGGCGCAATGAAGACAGCGTCTGATGCCAGCCACCGAACCACAGCCAAACGTTACCCACAGAACTGTGGGGAAATCACAGTGGCCCTTTTAAACATTTCAGATCTACCTGTCTAACCAACCAATCGGCAAATTAGCGGTTTTCACACTGTCCAGATGCAGACAGAACGCGTCGCCCACGTGGGCACCGGCCCCCGGGCCCACGGGACCCGAGCTGCGTGCGCGGCAAGGTACGTGCGTGTGGTGAAGGAACGGACCCCGCGCTCGCCTCTGCTCCCGAGCTGCTACGATGCCGCGTGGCCCGAGCCCCCGTCCCAGCTCTGCGAGCTGGGCGCTCTCGAAACTGCTTCCTTGTCAAGACGTGCTTCATCCACACAGCCGCTGTTCCACATCAGCGAACCAGTACCAATTCCTGAGTCTGCCACGTGTCTATCAACAACACGTCATTGCTGTGACGGCTCTCCGTCACGGGGCTGTCGCCTGGCTCGTCGGAGCATGAGAGAGGAAGACATCTTTTCTCCGATCTGATGACTGCGCGCACTGTACTCGGGACGCTGCGCACGGGAAGAAGGTTCCCGCAGCGTCCCGGCCCCGTCGGTCCTCCTGCCCCCGCGGCCCCCGCGCCCCGTCCATCCCGGTCTTCGTTTCCGAGTGCTTCGCTCTGGAGACGCACCTCGCCCGGGACGCCGGGCCCGCACGTCCTCACCTTGCCTGGACGCCCACACACCCTCACCCTGCGGCCAGGACGTTTTCCCCAAACACGTCTCTAACAAGCACAAAGCTGAGCCACAGCAAGGTCAGCAGCTCCTCACAGACCCGGCAGCGTCGCGAGTGGCTGCTGCCTGCCGAGGCTGACCCAGCCGGCAGGCACCACGCGCACCGGCCGCACGCTGCTGAGGGGACGGGCCAGGCTGTCGGGGACCCCCGGCAGGCTCCGCGAGTGCCAGGCTGCAGACAGACGCCGGGGACCCCCAGAGTTTCTCAGCGGCATGCCCAGGAGGTCACCAGGTCCTCAGAGCTGCTGGCAGGGAGGGGACAGCGGCATGGCCTGCTCTGAGCAAGGCCTGCCTGAGGGAGAAGCCGCTTCACCGGTGCCTGAATGACCTGGGCGGTGGGGAGAGAAACGCCTAACTCCAGCTCTGCCCCCCACCCCCAATCCCGCCCCACTTGAGGGGGAGGAAATAGAACAAACCTGAGAAGCACTGGCTCAAAGGCCGGGGCACAGGTTCACCGTGAACCCAACACGCGGCACAGGATCGAAGACGCCGCCTAGCACCTGGCCACCCCACTGCCAGTGTCCACTTCCCACAGCTCCTCTCCCAGGGCCTCACGGCCCCCTTCCAGCAAGAGGTACGAGGCACTTGAAGAAACGTAACAAGTATTCGAGCCAGAGTCAGATGTGGCGGGAACGTTGGAATTATCCGGCCAGGAATTAAAAATACACGATAAACACACTAAGGCGATCAACGGAAAAAGTAGACAAGATGCAAGAACAGATGGTAACGTACTACAGAGAACAGATAGAACCTGATTTCCTAACGAACTCAAGGCTGAATTAACCAATCTAGCACCAGTCTATCTTCAGACTCACGCCACGTGAAAGAACTTTGCTTATCCGTTCCCCAGACACCACGCTAAAATGCTTGCGGCTCGTCCATTACGTGCATTACTGTGGTCGCACGACTGTTTCTCCTCTGCTGGACCCTCAGGTCGGGCTTCTCTCTCCTTTTTCTCCCATTATAAAGGATGATGCAGGGGGCATCTTTCAGCATACAGCTTGATCTGAATTTAGGGGGTACTTCCCATGGACTTTGCTCCTAGATATGAAATTATGTCAAAAGATGTGAACATTTCCAACGTGAAGTATCAAACTGACCTCAGAGAGTGTGTGCGTCTCACACCCCTGCCCGCCCTGGGTGTGGCCTGCCTCCTATGTCCCAGAGGCCAGAGTGACGCCAGGCACTGTTCCCGAGGGTCATCGGCCCCCTTCGTTCTCACTGACAAACGCAGATCACCCCGAGTCAATCTCGGCAACCCCGGCCCTCTTGCTGCAGCTGGTCGGGGTGGGCACGTGACGGAACGCTGGCTAACGAGAAGGGAGCCTCCCATTTTCCTGGGTAAAGTTTCTATTCTGAGAAAGAACAAGAGACGCCGTCTCCCGCTGGGAGTCACTAAGTCTGTAGTGACGCTGGGACCATGTTGGTCTGAGAACAGTGTGGACGAGCTGGCCGGGGTGGGAGCTGGCATCAGCCGGAACTAACGGCCTGAGGGCCCTTCCTTGCCGATTCTTTGTAAGATAAGGGATAAGGGATTACATACACTTTTAAAAAAGGTCAATGGAAACTGAGCGACGTCAGCCATTTTTATTCCCCAAGGGGACACTGAGCACGACCTACATATCACGGTCAACCACCCGAAGGGAACGGACTCGGGCTGTTTCACCCAGGAAGAGTGACTTGGGCTTCAAACAGACACTGCTGATGAGTAGGTGCCTTTTTTCAAAAGAATTAGAGTTGAATGGTATTTTAAGAACACTTGAAAAAATTATAAGGTTATTAATCTAGACTGTAAATTGAAAAAAGCAAATTTAATTCAAAACGGTCTTCAAGTAGATCGCAAAGTAAATGACACAGTGTGTCGTACTCACAGGTCGAACACCAGGTAGTGGAAGCCCTCTTCGGATATGCTGTCGTGAAGTCGCACTAAAAAAAAGAAAAAAGGGAAGAAAGTTTGTGTTAAATAGATGCCAAGGGTGACTCTCAGGCGGCTCCTCGTGGGATCTGTCTGCTCAGCAGAACCACTGGCGGCCCGAGCTTCGGGCTGGTTCTGATAACGTGCTTAACCATGTGACCACGATCAAGTTAATTAACTTGTAACAATACTCGTACCTGCACTTTATAAAATGGTTGAGAGCTTAACTGAGAGTAAATGCTAAACGAACGTCAACGGCTGTAACAATGTGTCTGTCCCCAGGTCCTGAGGGAGCAGGTTCAGCCGCTCCCCCACTCAGCCTCGTCCTTGCTGTGGCCCCGGTCCAGGCCTTCAGCACTACAATCGGCAGCAAGAGGGGTCATTTAAGAGTCTAGTAAATGGTCTCTTTTCCTCTGCTCTCCCATTTCTTATAAGAAAATTCTACACGGCAGTCCCTGGCCAAGCTGCCAAAGCAGCCTTTACCGTGGCATTTCTCAAGCGAAGTCCCACCACCTGTCTACCAAGCCACAAGCCGAAACACAGCGAGAACTTCTAATCCGGTCACGCGCCGGCTCCTCAAGCTACACGACTTCAAATTTTCCAGGGGCTTTCGCTAGGTCCCCAAGGCAGAGGTCTCTCTCGGGAGCGGAGAATGCTCGCTGCTACCCTGCTCCACGGGAGACCACATGCGGAGCGCGTGCTTCTTTTTCTGCCGGTTGTTCGGCGTTGGTGCCCCGCCTCCCGCACCTCGCCCCACAGACGGCAAGCTCGTCCTCACCACCCTGTCGCTCAGGTGTCGCGGCCCCACGGGGCTGTGCGGGGCAGGAAAAGCAATGAACCGCAGAACACCTGCTTTGGGACATATCGCCCTGAAGGACAAGGACGCCTGCTACAACCTGTCCTTGGCGGGTCCTTGTGCAGTGACCATGTGGCAACGTGGACTGGAGAAGACACGCACCGGCACACAAACCACGGCCACCTACAGAGGGCCTTCGCACAGCCCACGACGTCCCAGCCCGGACTTCACACGATGTCCAGTCTTCAGCTCCAGCTCCGTCCCTGTCAGATGTCATCCCTGGCCATTCAAATGATTTCCGAACCCCACTCCAAAATTTCTCTAAGGCAGAGAAAGAGTTTTGCTTCAGCCATAATCACGATGACCGCTTGTAAGATGGGGATTTTGTACCACGTTAGCACAAAGCGGGGCCGTGTGCCGGGGCTGGGAGGGTGGCACGTGTCACACACTCTGTGTGTGTCTGGAGCGCATGAAACGTGACCCCCGCCCCACCTGCTCCTCCGTCGCCCTGGGATTCGCGGCGCAGTCCGCTTTCACTGACCAGCTCCAATCCCTGTGACTCCTCGGTACCTGCAGCTTCTTCCTCGTCAGTACCAAACAGGAAACGTCATCTCGCAAGTCTGTGCGTCCTTCAGAGACTTGGCACAGTGCAGACGGCCTTTCGAGTAATCGTTTCTGAGCATTACCACAGCAGACGCCAGGCATTCTTCCAAGTCTCTGGACGTGACTTTCCCCGAATCTCTGTATACCTGTCTCCAGCGAAACGCTGGGTGCACAGACCGCTGTCCCGTAGCCTGAACTGCGTGGACGGAATGCTTCAGCTTGTGGGCGTCAGAGACACCTGCTGCCCTTGCTTACGGTCACGCTTCCAAACAAAACCAAGGTCTGGCTCTGCTCGCAGCCATGCGGCTCGGTGAAGGAAGCCGGGTCGTGACCGACGACGTGGTGGCTTTCTGGAGTGACAGTCTCGCACACGGCTTCCTGGGTGGCTGCCGCAGTCTGTTTAGACAGGCGCAGATGACAGCGCATCTTCGCAAAGGGCCAGTTACTCTGTGAACACAGCCGCGGTGAGAAGGAAGCAGAGTCGCCGTGGGAGCAGGCGGAGCGGCGGCCCCGTCTCCAGGGGAACGCTCCCGGGGTCTCAGGTGCCCAGCAGGAAGTGGAGGCGGCATCTCGGGTGCCGCTGGGGACGCAGGGCTGGTCCCCGCCACACCGGGGATGCGATCGTCCCAGCATGGTGACCGCACTCACGAGCGCCTGGCACAGCTGCCATTTGGCGTGTGTTGTTTTCTGATGCGAGCCCGGCGGTCAGACGCAGCACGCCGCGTCCGGGTGAGGCCCGAGTCACGGAAGCATTTAGCTGGCAAGCACGTGCCGTAACGGGAGGGAAGCCGCCTGGCCAAGTGCTTTCGCATCACGCAGCCCCGGCCGCCTCCGGACCTCTAAGCAGCCACTCGGCCAGGTGAGCTTGGTTCTGAACGGACGACGTCACTGACGCGGCTCCCTCTTTCCCGGCCCTGCCCCCGCCCTCCCACTTCCTGCCGCGCGTTTTCACGTGACGCACCGGGAAGACAGGACACGGGCGCGGCCTCCGCTCGCTCACCGGACGCACGCGCAGCGCCATCTTCACGTGCGGCTCTGCACGCTCACGGCCACTCGGGGACGGCTGGTTTCCTTCGCGGCCGAGGCTCCTCCACGCCCGTCGGCAGAGGGGCAGACACGTCCACACGGCCGGGCAGGGCGTCCCGCAGCAGACGCCAGCTGCTTCTCGTCCAGCCTTGTCTTCTTGTTAAGTTTGTCACGGGTTGAAAACCGAGTTGACTTTTACAAAAACTGACATTATTTATTCCCCATAAATAACCGTCGATTCACGTTTACACCGAAGGAGGTACAGGGTGTTGTGTTTCCCGCACGTCAGCCAGGTCCGGAGCGGCACGTGTGGGCGCACACCATCGCCCCGCGTGCAGGCGTCCCCGACACGCTTTCGGAAAGACGGGCGCGGCGCTTGGGAAAACGGGTTATAATGCACCCGGGCAGCCGTTCTCTTCTGAAGTGAGCTCCGAGGCAAAACCAAGTCTAGGAATAAATGAGTTCCGGAAATGCAAACAGCGTAACGGTGCTTTCCTAGACGAAAACGCTGAATTCCAAGGCCGTAAGCATGGGACCTGTAAGGGAAAACCTGTGTCTGAGGCTAAAACGTTTCCGGCGTTTCGCTGACCAAGGCCCAAGCCCTTCCTCTCGCTGGAAGGAGAGAGGGCCTCTCTCTGGCCTGAGCACGGCGGGGCCCCCGCTGCCAATGCAGTGACACCAGCAGCGTCACTGGCCGCAGCGGACATGCTGCACTCCACTCCGCCTTCTGCCCCGAGCAGCAGTCCTGGGCCGGGATGGGGACGGGGCAGGGACGGGGCAGGCGCCGCCTCTGTCGCCTCTGCTGGGATGTGAGGCCGGAAGTGGGTGGGTCTGAGCCACGTACTCGGACGCGAAAACGGCAGCTGGCGAGCCGGATACTGTTGCTATTCCCGTCGCAGACGATCGCATTTCACAGCGAGGGCGCGCACTGGCCACGCTGGGCCTGCTCAGACAGGCGTGCCTGCCCTGCATTCCCCGTTCCCTTAAAACACAGCCCAATGGAACCCCTCGAGAGAGAAATTTGAGCTCAACCATTATCAGCTCTTTTGTGACAAAGCCAGTCATTTCTAAAGAGAAAACTCGTCAAAAAGAAAACACAGAAGCACTGAAAGTCAAAGTCAAAGTCAAACTCACCTTTCTAGAAAACGTGCTTTGTTTTCCTTAACCTCTATTTCTCAGGACGTGGGTAGCAGCTAGTGAAACGGTGCCATCTTTTATCTTCCAGTAGGACATGTATTACTGGAGATGGTGTAAATTTGAAAACACACTGTTTCTTTGAAATACAATTCCACGTATACTGTTCGTTTCGCTTTAAACTGAGCAGACCTACAGCTATTTCGTTGGCTATTATGTTGCCAAAGGCAATAGTCTTACAGCATTTATACTGATTATAGTCACTTGTTCTCATGTGATGCTTTTTAAATTCTGGACGTAAAAAGTTTGGGAACTGGGCTTAGCCGCAGAAGGCACTGAAACTACCGTCTGTTGTAATGTTAGATGCTGGAACACAAGTCTGTATAAAGTTGCACATAAAACATGTATTTTGACAAAACACTTAGCACTATGCCCCACTGATAAATGAGTTATTTTTGCTTTAGGAGAGAGATTTTTCAGTAAGTTATCGGCCGTCGTGACCACAGTCGAGAACTGCGAGTTCCTGTCGCTGCGGCACCGTCGGAGTCCTGGGGCCGTCTACGCGCCATCACAGCCTCATGCCGGCCATCACGCACGGGATGCGCTGCGTCTCCGGCATTACATCGCACACGGTACGTGAGTGGCTGGCCCGACGGCACCAGGGGCTCCACCCGCTGTGGGGTCACGGACGCGGGCGTCGCGGAGCACATCGAGGAGCACGCTGCTCGTCTCGTATGCAGTCCCTTGGCCCGGTCACCTCTACTCACACTCGGCGAGCCTCTCTCACTCTCGTCAGAGGCACACGTGACACGACATCTGGGGCCTCCTTGTCAGAGGAGTTTAACTGATAATCTGTCGCCTGCACCTGACACTTCAGACAAGCAGAGACTCTCACTGTCCCCTCAGGGACGTGGCCTTTGAGCCCCAGTGGCGCCCCGTCCTATAATGTCACCCACACCAGACTCCACATGCAAACCCTCCCTCCCGCAGGCTCCAGGCCAGCTGCCCATGGCCCACCGTCACCCTCCCCAAGCCTCACGCACACATTTAAGGAAAAATAAGAATAACCCACTGAAATAAAATGATGACCTTAACCAATCTTGAATTTTAGAAGTAACACATCCTAAGATTTTTTTGGATACGAAGTTTTAAAGAAAAGAATTAAACTGTATCAACTTCCAGCCAGAGCCAAAGTGTAATAGAAACAGAATGCAAAACAGAAAGAAAACAGAGCCGGCTTGCGACACGCTGGGTACACGTAACGGTGCCCGCGCCAATGCGCAGGGAACGGCAGCCCGAGGGGAGGTAGCCCGTGAACGTCCCTGGTGGGGAGGGTGGCCATGTCCCCGCTGGCTGTGTGCGCCAGCCACCGCCTGCCCTCACTGTGCCTCCAGAGCGATGTGGCACTCATCACGTGAGACAGTGGCCAGCGAGGTGGCGCCCACGCTGCCCGGCTCCCGTCACCCTCTCTCACCCTCCCAGAGGGCCTGCCATCCTGCTCCAAGGCCTCTGGGCGTTCAAATGATCCATCGCTTCACGGTACACCTGGGCTCTAAGGTGATGCCCACGGATAGGAAGGTATTTTATTATGCAGTGAAAGATGAAGGTGATGTTTTCTTCCCGTTAAGGTGAATCCCTTTTTAATTGTTTTCATTTTTAAGGGCAATACAACCTTCAAAAATAAACTTATTTCAGGGTCATTTTGCAGAAGTTGCTATCTCCCAAGCGGAAATCTTTGAACGAGGCTGAAAGTCTGTCTGCACAATCTGGGAGCTTGGAAAAGACGTCGCGGCCGCGCCTGGCCGTCCGGCTCCCGTCGCCAGCGAAGCTGAGACACGGCACTGTGGGAAGGGCGTTTCTGCTGAGCTCGGAAGTCCGCTATTTCCAGCCAACAGTGAAACGTCGCGAATCAGGAGCATGCTGGCACTGAGGACCCGCGTTTCTACCTGGAGCGTGTCCTTTCAGTCACGTGACCCACAAAACAGAAATCAGCGATGACGAAACGGTGCTCAGAGCTGCCCGCTGCCCCAAGCTCGAGAAGCTTCTCAGTGGCTGATCCCTGCGCCCCGAGCACAGACGCTCCCGGGGCAACGATTTCTGTGTCCGTCTGCGCCACTGCCGATTTTGAAAAACAAACATGGGCTTGAAGCAATGTGAATGATGTGGTTTTGAAAGGAAAACCAGATGGCAGACACTGAAACGAAGCGGCGCACACGCCGAAGCACCTGCAGGGAACGACGCTCACCTCGCGGAGCGTGACCGTGTCGTTACCCACCAGTGGTTAGGAGCGGCCGTGGGGCGCTGGACGACAGCACTGGTCATCTCTCTGGGGGGGCCCTCTGTGCTAGTGGTGACCTGACTGACTCAACGGGGACAGGAACACCATCTCTCTGGCTCCTCGGACGATGACACGTGCGGCGTGAACTCGCTCTTGTCACGAGACCGTGTTCTAGAGACAGCGTTAAGGACGGAAGAGCAGGTTCTCTGCCTGGTGCCGTCCTGCGAGCTTCACTCCCAGACTCCCCGGCCAACTGCTGCAAAGGGCAGGACGCGCGGCTGCAGGCCACACAGCGCGGGGATAGCCAGGGCGCTGACTCAGGCCCGCGGTTTAACCGAGCAGCGTGGTGAGCCAGGTTGCCCCCCGGCCGGGCGGCTGTGACGCTAACCCAGCCCCTCACCTTCAGCTCCCGTCCCGGCCACGTCTGACTGACACCCTGGCAAAGGGCAGAGAGCAAACGTCACTTCCAGTGGAGAGGTGTTTCCACGGGGCTGGGCTGTGAGGGCACGGAGGGCGACGCAGGGACAGACCCGGTTTTTGCTGCTGAGTCGACGCAGTGCCACTGACCAGAGGTCGCAATCGACTCACGCCGCTTCCAGTTGGCTGATCAGCCCGTTCCCACCGGGACGGAGGAGCTGCTGGGCACGGAGCAGGTGGCCGTGGAGGGGCCCACACGCTGGTGAAGCTGGGTTCTTGGGGCTCGCTGAGGGCGGTCGCATCCACGCCTGACGCCCGAGACGCTCGTCGACCAATGCGAGGCTGCGAGGCTGTGTGGGCTCAGGACTGAGTGTGTACAACAAACACACCCAAACCCAGTTCCGTGCGAGCCCAGTGACACAGAGCTGCCACCACGACCACCGCCATCAGCGAGGAACGCCGCCCAGACACAGCTGCCACCACGTCCACTGCCATCACAGGAACGCTGCTTCGGTGACACAGAGCTACACTAATTTACCCACCGGGCCATCAGCGTAGGAACGCCGCCTGGTGACATATTGTGCTGCCACCACTTAATTACCATCAGCGAGAACGCCTGGTGATTGGACAGAGCTGCCACCACGTCCACTGCCATCAGCGAGGAACGCGCCTGGTGACACAGCTGCCACCACAACCACCGCCATCAGCGAGGAGGGTGCGCTGCCTCCGGGGCCACTGTCACCTCTGCACCAAGAACTTGGTGTCGCGCGGCTGGCCCCCCAATCAGAGCCGCCTATGCGCTGCTCACGGTCACAGGGGAGGGTCCGTGGAAACCTGCTGTCCGCCACTGACCATTTATGCTGCCCGGCCGGCCACGGCGGTGGCAGGCCCGCACACCAGCCACAGGAGCTGGCGACCAACCTGACTTCAGAGGCGGGGGGGAGGAGGAGTAGGACACGTGGGGCCCAGCGAGTGTCCGCAGCACGTGTCGTCATGTTGTGAACACAGGATTTTAAGAAGCCCCGAAAGCTCAGAGACGACCGAAATCCACGCCCCAGGGCACATGGCTCCGGGGCCCCGTGCAGGCGGCCCGAGCGTCCAGCCTGCAACAGCCTGAGCAGCTGTGACTAAGGCCAGGACCCTGGGCTCGAAGCTCCTGTGGCCGGGCGGGGGCGGGCCGCACAGCCTGCCGCTGTGATGGCGTCTCCAGGGCAGGGTCTCCCACCGCAGAGCGCGGCCCCATCAGCTTCACAGGTTTTGTGTTGGGGGTCGGGGACGAAGAGGACCAGGTTTCTGCAAACAAGGGCGGTGAAGGGGAGGCCCGGGACGCACATGCAGCCACCGCCCCGGAGAGCCGGCACCTTCAGGCTGGTCTTCGAGAACGTGCCATTACGCCGTGCCTGAGCCGCAAAGGAAACGGAGCACGGGGCGAGCGGAGGCAGGAGTGCGCCCCGCTGCTGCCCACTCACCGGTCCGTCTGCGGTGCCGTCTGCAGCAGGCGTGTGACCGAGGCGCAGTGCGGGCGGACGGGCTCGGGCCACGCTGCTGGGAAATGGGTCGCGTCTCGTTCATGGTGGCAGCTGCAGCTCCTGCCTCTGTGCTTCCAGCCCGGACGGCCCACCGGACGCCAGACCCAGATGCAACGTCACAGCATGCCACCTCCACCTGCCACCTCCACCTGCCGCCTCCACCCCTCCACTTGTCAGGGCACCTCCTCGTGACCCCTCTGCCGGCCACAGCCATCTAGCACGTCTTCGGCTGGGCTTCCACGCATCACGAATGTGATCTGGGGGACCGGCTTGGCCACTGCTGCCCGATCAAGCCCTGAGGACTGCAGCCCTCCGGACGGCCCGCACTCTCTGTCCGATCTGCCGTGTCCTCAGGAGCTTCTGAGCCCTTCCATGCTCTACGTTCTGTGTTCACTCAGGCCGGAGCCACAGAGGGCCAGCGCCGTCTCCTGTCCTCAGATGGAGGGGCCTCTGGTCTCTCTCCTCATACGAGGGCACCGTCCGGTCCGCCACAGGGGCCCAGCTCGCTGCCACTGCGCTGGGAGCCTGCCCACGCTCAGCCCACGGCCCAGCCAGGGAAGCAAAGGCCACACCGCCGCTGGCCAGCTGTCCCCTCCCTGGCGGCCTGGCCTACAACCTCCAGCCCCATGCTGCGTGCCGCTGCCTCTGAGCTGCTCTGAGCCCCGTCCCCCGGTCCACGAAGCCTGTCCTCTCACTTGCGTGTGGGTTTGCCTGCCTGTCCCCAGTCCCCAGGGCATAAGCAGTGTAAGGACAAGGGGCTTTGTCTTCTCTGGTCCCTCCTTTGTGCACAGGTACCTGAAGGGGACCGGACGTGAGACACTCGACCGGCATTTGCTACCAGATGGCGTGAGGCTGACTCTGCGGCTGAGCGTGATGCTGACCCTGCAGTGATTTCCCACGGCTCTCGAAAAAGCTCCCTGTCCCAAATGGAACGTGTCCTCAGTGCTGCTTTGTCTCTGAAACGATGTAACATAAAACATCGAGTGGAAGCAGAGAGCTGAGGGAGAGCGAAGCACAAAGGGACTGGTGTGAAGTCCTGTGAGCGTGTTTCACGGCCTCCCGAGCCCTCACCCTCTTCCTCCGCTTCCGTTCGCGCTGGTTTCGGGGACCCCGCGGGAACAGCTCAATGTGCCCTTCTGTCTCGGTGCGGGCACAGAATCAGGGCCATTAGCAGCAAACAACAGCCCAGACACCCAGGAGAGTCCCTGAACACCTGTCACCAAGAGATTTACTGTGGTATAAAAACTCAGATGTAAATTGCTACGAAATATCGAGTAAAATGTAAATTGAATGTTTTTTCAGGAAATGATAAACGTGTCAGTTTTTGTCTACAGGTTGGTTCCCGGGTCTTCACCACGGCAGGTGCAGGTGGCCTGGGCACACCGGCCCGGAAATGCTGCGGCAACAACACGTTCCGAGTCTCCATGCAAGGAGTGCACGTCCCTGAACTGGCCCCTGGGTCCCACGCGACTGTCCCTGTCGCCTGTCACGGGACATGTGGCCTCCCCGCCCCCGGCAGCTGGCTCCGGAGGTCGGCCTGTTCTTCTCCACAGTCCGACACGGTCACTCGTGTCCCCTCCCCCGAAGCCAGCAGCTGCACAGCCCGACCTGCTGGCCACTGTGCTAGCCCAGCGCCACCCCAGAGCTGACCCTCCAAGTCCCCTGACCCGGGGGCTGCACTGCCCCCACGACAGTCAACTCCGCCCAGCGTCCCACATGGACCACTGCAGAGAGCACCGCGCCCTCGTCTGCGTCTAACCTGGCCCGTGGCAACACGCCCTGCGTGTCCCTGTGTGACGGTCCCGCAGAGGCCCGGAGCCCCAGCCCCACGGGGCCGCACGCCGGCCGCACCCCGCTGCCTCGTTTACACAATGGGCTCTGTGCCGAGCAGGACGCGAAGGACAGCGGCCTGGACCGACGGACTTTGGAACCAAACACAGGCCCTGGTTCCTGGTCCCGCCCTCCGCACGCTGTCACCGCAGCAACCGGTTCCTGCGGGGACCGTTCCCTTGCCCACGGGCCACGGGGCCCATGCCCGCTGCATCGAGGCCTGCAGAGGTGTCTGGGGAGAAGGGAGGAGGTGATGGGGGTGTGGACACAGGCCCTTGGGGATGGCCGCTCTGGGACCCGCCTGTGGCTTGCAGAGTGCATGCCCCACACTCGCAGAACAGGCGCTGGGCCACCAGGGGGCCAGACCCCGCGCCCTGCCTGACAGGGACCTGGCCGCACTGAGGCCTGGCCGACGGCAGGTGGACTCAGGGGCCAAAGCAGGAAGCCCCTCCCTGCCATTTCCTGTCTTTCGCTGGGAAAGCTCCGGCTGTCAGCCCTGAAGCTGCCAGGTCCCTCATGGATGCAACCACTGACAGCACGAGATGGTCACACTAGCCACTCCCACACTCTCCTCAGGCACTTCTGGAAAAGAACGTTATTTTAAGAACAAAACGCTGTCAAGAGTCTCTAATGCTGGCAGGAAAACACAAAGGCAGTAACTGTGCTGCCGGCCACCTCAGGAGATCGTGACCATGCCTGTGCGTCACCAGACCCCTCGGCGTGCAGGACGGACGGCGGGGTGAGGTGGCCCTCCCCGGCAAGGAGACACTGCGACTTCCGTGAGACACAGGGAAGGGCGACCGCAGGGCACTGCAATGTCTAAAGCATCTGTGATCCGCCATGTAACTTGCTGATTCTCCGCGAGCTGGGCTGCCTGAGCACCTGCGTCTTGCCGAGCGCGTCTCGGATGGTGATGCTGGCGGGCGTGGGGGCCACACGCAGGGCTTGGCTCCGCTGCCGCCACAGGCCTGTGTGCATCCCGTCAGGAGGCGCCCGGCTGTCTCAAAAGCAGCCCGCCCTCTCCACCAGACGCGCGCTGACGGCACCTCACCCACCTCCCTAAACCCTCAACGCCAAAGCAGGAAAAGGTGCACGTGGATGGGGGGGGCGGCCCAGTGCGTCTGGGGCCCCCGTGACCTAGATGGCAGACCCCTCCCGCCCCACACGCTCACTTCAGCACAAGGACCTGCAGGACCACGAAGGTCTTCCACACGAATCACAAACCCATGGAGACCAGCGTGGCCGTCAGTCAGGAGCGAGGGGACACCTCGCAGCGTGCGTCAGGAGCATCTGGTTGTGGCGTGGGTCCTGCGCTCGGCTCTGGGTGGCTTCAGACCACAGGGCCTCACTGTCCTCATGCGCCCTGGGGGAGCACAGCCTGCCAGTGGGTCCCGGCGTGATGCCTGCCCCAGACGTCCAGGTCACGGCCAGGCCCGGTCCCCAGAAAGCTGCCCGCCCATCACAGGCTCACCCGGAAGCACGTTCCTCGTTTACTCCAAGATCAACTTACACAGTTCTCGCTGGTTTAAATTTAAAAAAAAATGCAACGTTATATAAATATCCTTTCACATGGTCTAGAAAAAACAGAATTCTAACCGTGACCTCATCTTATTTGCGGTTGACTTTCAAACCACTTATTTTTCTGCCTTTTTTGTCAAAAGAGAGTATTTTAGAAACCTTTGCCCGCAGAACCGTAGATGGGGGCATCTCTGCCTACCTGTCCTTCACTGGAGGGGACGTGCTGGCTCTCGCTGCCGCGCCCCCCGAAGCTGGCGCTTCTCGGCCTTGGCCCTACAGCTGTGGGGACAAGCGTCACTGCAAAGGGGCTGGCCTACGTGCCGCAGGGTATGGGGTGGCACCAATGCCGCACGGCACTTCCAGGGTGACAACCACACGTTACCAAATGTCCCCAGGAAAAGGAGCGGCCAAAGGGACAGAACGTCCTGGGCTGAAAACTAAACTGAAATCAATGACCCCTGGTCTTTCCAAGGCGACGACCGGCCCCTCTTCCGTCCGCGTGACGAGCGTATTCTTAGAAGGTGACTGAGAAAGGGGACGCTGAAGGGCAGAGCCCCATGACGGCAGCAAAGACCAGGCCCTGGGAGGTTCCCGCGCATACGAGAAAGGTTCAAAAACCAGGTTGTGTCCGGCTTCCTCTCCTGGACGGTCCTCGCCAATAAGCCTGAGTATGCGTCTGGTGCCACCAGCTTTTAAAGGAAAAACCGCTTAGGTGATGGCAGCTCTCAGAAGGAAAAACCTCCATCCTCAACATGGTGACGTCATCACAGTGCCGAGAAAATTAAGCCTGTTAATGAAACTCACAGTCTTGGCACTTTCATAGTAAGCATAAAAACAGATGTAAGCCTATCTAAAACCAACACATCTGAATTACTCTAAAAACGAAAAGCCAGTTTCAAATGAAGCCAATGTTACACTTCCAAACCTCTTGTCCCTGAATATAGTTCCCTTTATTTATCTAGAGAACTACCTTAGCTACTTCACACATACGTTTATTTTAAAGTCCATTCAGAATAAAAACAATCTAAGGAAATCATCGTCATTGCTTTTAAGAGAGACAACCTTCCACGCTCTGTGCGTGAGGCACGTGCTGTCCTGTGCCCCTGGGCCTCGCCGCACCCACAAGCCTCCGGCTGCACCCCCACTTCCCCGGCCGTGTAGGGGTGTCCACAGCACAGGTGCGCTCTCAGAGGTCCACATGGCCCCACTGCTGGGTCAGACAGTATAGACCCGAATTAAAGTAATTACGAAAGACACATTGGGCTGAGGCACGGGGGCCAGTGAGAGGTGAGCCTCCCTCTCGTCGACGGAACATTCTAGAACCTCCAAATTGCGGGTAGGCGATGGGGCTGCCGCAGAGGCTGCCTTGCTTGTTTCAAAGACACTTCAGGAACCCAACCTAATGGCTCTCGACTTCCTCCCTGGAGACAAGGCCGCGAGGCCCAGGGCCAGCTACAGCGAGTCTTGATCTAGGAGGGTCGGTCACAGGGTGCCAGCCAGGGGCCGCCCTGGAGGAACACCCAGGCGGCCGATGCCCGCCCCCAGGGTTGGAGGCGCTGTCAATCACTGTTTCTCTCTGCCCTCTTTGTTCCTGGTTTCCCCAAAACAGCATTTTCCAGTCTTTAAAACAGATCATTTCATCATGTTCTTCAATCAAGTAAACTTCAAATTTCTCCTAATTCCCTTTCTGTCCTTTATTCCCTGTTCTGAAAGGGGTCAACATCCCTCCCATCATCCTAAGCGGAAACCCAGAGAAACCCCCCTCTACCCCATTTATAAGCCGCCCGCGGCCAAATCTCTGCGTCTGGGCAGCGCTCGGTGGCCGGGGGCTCGGCGAGCCTCACGCACACGGACTTGGAGCCCTCCACGTGCTCGCTCGGCAGCAGCGTCTCCTGACCCCGATCATGCTTCCTGCCGCCGAATTCATCCCCCTAAGAAACCAGTGCAATCGCAGGAGCCAGCGAGACAAATCTTTCGTCATCGCCCACTTTCTACGGATCGGAGGCGCGGTCCTCGGCACAGAAGCCGAGACGCTCCAGCACTATTCCCAATCGGCCTCCACGACCCACACGCACCAGATGGGTCATTCCAGACTCTCTACCGCTCATCCGGCGTGGCGAGGACTTCCCCCTCGGCCTGTTTCTGTGATGCTGCCGAGCCCGGCCCTGCGTCCTCACGGTGACACCCTGCCCGTTATCCAGCGACGTCCGCCTGCCGTAGCGTCATCCTCGGCCCTCACGGCCCCTCCTGAGAGCCTCGCTGCAGGACGCAATCACGCCGCACCGTGCCACGTGTGTGACCGCCCGCCCCCTGAGCCTGGACCCCTGCAGTCGAGGGCTGTGACTCACCCGTCTCTGCAACAGAGCTCGCGCTAGTCAACTCGACCGACGCGCGATGCTAATCGCTGGGAACGGAGGACAGCTTGCAAATCACACACACCTCTGTTTTCCCCGTCTCTTTTCATTCCACCTTCACCTGGACTGCTCTAATTCTGTAATTCTGAAATCAAATGTGGATATTAAAAAAAACTCATCTAATGATTAAGCAGCTTGAAAACAATGAGCGAAAAGAAATGGAATCGGTATATTTTCTTTATGGTTTTCAAACGTTTTATAGAAAGACTTTCAGAGCCAATCAGACGTAACTGTTTCGCCACTTCGGTTAAAGCGTGGTTTTGCCTTTAAACAAACGTCCACCACAGCTTCGCTGGTGTAGGCAAAACCACAGGTGCGTGAGGAGGTCACAAGTCCAGGAACTCCGCAGGGGACCGGTCTCCCCGAGCTCAGAGTCAAATTAAGTATTTGTAAGTAAAATCATTCGTTTTCTCAACAGGTGAAAGACAAGATATCCTGTACTTCAAAACTCCCACTTTCGAATTGATAAATGACGGGAATATAGGGCTACCTTTCCTAAAGTGGCAACTTTTCTGCCAAAATAAACCACGACTAGCCTTGTAAAATGCTACACATAACGGCTATAATCGAACTCTAAACTACACTTTCAAAAGTTATCTCATAACTCGAAGTTCGTATTCCTGTGTATACGCTATTTAAATAAGTTACAAAAGATCAGTGTCCTATCCTGATCTTTTTCTACAACTTAAAAATAGTTTTGAAAATCTGCTTCGTCGTATGCTACACATCACATTAGTCGTTGTTTTCTTCCTTAACTTCTCTGTTTTCTGACAAATGTTTCATTTGTTTTTCTGACCAACAGAGGAAGAGACTAAAAGACTGTCCCGCACAGCAAGTAAATAACTCGGGTTGAACAGGACCACTAAGACTTTCACCAAGTCCCGAGGGGTACTACGGGGCGGTGCCGCGCTGAGCCCTTCCTGGACGTGTGACTCCCTGTCTGTAAAGTGCGGACAAGGACGGCGCTCGTCTGTTTTGGGGACTGGAAGGAAGCACGGTCACACTTCGCCGGGCGCCCGATGGCGTGGTGCAGCTGAGAGACTGACTCCGGTGGCAGAGCTCGCCGGGCCTCCACTTGGACGGCCACCTGCACACTCCGACGTGCAGGCTCACTGCTGTTGTCAAAGCTGGGGCAGAGGGCGCACACAAGGGCTTTACGCAGCTATCCCTAGTGGTGACACTGGTGACGTCAGGGAGCAGGGAGCGGACTCAGTGTACCTCAAGCCCCAATCGAACGAACAAACGAGCGAACAAAGGAAGGCGCTTGTACCACCCGGATCACTCGCCTCCTGTTTCGGTCTAGGGCGTGCGCCCCAGCCCGGGAAAGCACGGGCCGCTCCCTGCTGGGGCCTCGGCGCCGGCGGCCGGGACGGAAACGAAGCGGGTCGCGAGGTGCGCCCGAGCCACTGCTCTGCTGACGCGCGCCCGGCGCTGCCAGCAAACCTGACCGCACGCTCTGTCGTCGCAACGAGACCATTTCATGTAAAATCCAACTACGTCTAACGTCACTCAGGACCTGGCTTTTTCAATTGATACATGAAAAAACGACTTCTTTACAAAGGAACCAGTAACACATGAACTCACCCAAATTCACGCATTGAAAGGGAACTTAAAACGTTGTGAATCTGTGATTTTTATATCCATATTCTATCTTTCTATTAAATAAGTTGTTTGCTTAAACAATGATGAATTTAACTCTCAACCAAGAATGATAGAGAGAATGTCGCTGGCACGATGGTAAATGAGCTAAAGGAAAAGGAGAAGGCGCGTCGGTACCGAGCACTTTGGAAACATCGCTTGTCCGGGGAACCGGCATCTGGCACGGTCGCACCTGCCACGCGGGGGCCGGCGCTGAGTCCCCACGCAGCAACCACGGCGCAGAGGTGAGGCTGCGTCGCGGCTACGAGGAACGTGGGACAGGAGGGCGCTGCTCCTCACCCCGCAGGTCACCTCTCTCCTGCTGGAGGGCCACGGGGGAAGTGCCTCAGGGAGACACTCACTGCCGTGCGCTCCGAAGCGCCTTCGACAGAGCCACAGCCGCCATCACGGGGGTCACGGGGGTCACGGAGGCCGCCGCAGGCGCCACTCTCAGCGGCGGCTGGCTCCCCGCAGCATGGAGAAGGCCGGGCTGTCATTCATAAGCCTCCAGCTGTCCTCACAGCAGCGACTGAGCCCGACTCCACGCTCGCTGGCCCTCCCACGAGACTGCTCAGGGCTCGAAACCCGGACGCAGCGCAGGACACGCGGGCGGCTTGGTCGCTGGCCGCTGGCGACTGCCAACGGTTAACCTGAACACTGACTGAGCTGAGGCTCACGCCACTGTCGGGCGGGGTCCTTGGAAGCCCCAGGAACCTGGGGGAAAACTGCGTGCAGAGCCGGAGAGAGGCGAAACGGAAGACCCGACGAAAGAACAGGGCTGCGTTTCGTCGTGAACAGTAAAGAACTGAGAATTGACTCAAGAATTTTAGCCAAAACTATGGAGACTCAGGTCAAAAAATTAAGACGCCACACCTCCAAGGTCAGGGAAAGAAGACACACTGCAAAATGAGGTGCCAGGT
The DNA here is from genome assembly GCF_902729225.1 of Pteropus medius. Classification (NCBI taxonomy): domain Eukaryota; kingdom Metazoa; phylum Chordata; class Mammalia; order Chiroptera; family Pteropodidae; genus Pteropus; species Pteropus medius. Next base: position 717,188 of record NW_024352148.1, read on the forward strand.
GTGCGCTTGCGGCCCGCGGGAGCCACGGGACCTGGGCGGGTCCTTCCCCCACACCTCCGGCGGGGAGCCGTGCGCGTGTGCGGTCCCTAGGGGCCCCTCCTGCAACTTAGGGAATTATACAAACCCCAGGTGCCTCAGCTACCCGTCGGGCACGGGTGCCGGCCGCCACGGAGAGCTCAGTCTGCACAGTCCGCCCTGTGCCCGTCAGCCTCCGAGGCCCCGGGTTCTCTGCCAAACGGCACAGCTTGCCGGCAGGGCACCTGAGACCCAGTGGTCCCACGGCGGGGCTGACACGGGAGGGAGGCAGGTACAACCCATGCGCCCCAGAACCTGCACACTCTTCTCTTCTGTGCCTTAGCATCACAAGCTTTTAACTTAATGCCCATCCCGTAGGAGGGGCAGACCGACGTGAGCCAAAAACAACTTCAAACTCTGCTCGAGAGGAAACAGGAAGGGCGCCGCCTTCTCAGTGCCGGTGCTGCCGCCCGCCCGGCTCCCGGACCGCAGAGCCTCTCCACACGTGGGGTGTTGACAACGCAGGTTTGCCATGTCACCGATGCCTGTGACTCTGGATAAGTCACATGCACGCAGAAAAGTTTAGACTCATCAATCATTAAAACAAAAATAATTCAGAATTTGTGCTAGATAATCTATAAGTTCTGTTACTGCAATACTATGATGCTCTGATTACCTACATGTGTTTTGTGATATACACTATATATCATACGTTTTATTACATGCTATATATAATGCAAGAAAATAGGTTTTTCCACCGTCTGAACATAGCCTCAGAAAGAAACTACTAAATATTGTCACTAATTAGGCAGCACCTGGTAAGTGATGTCCCATAACGATCCGCTCAACTGTTTATTTCCATTAGATACTTTCCATGATAAGGTGCGTTATCTAATTCCCTCCGATAACTCTCAGAGGGAAACGAAGTGGTGAATATTTTCTCTGCATCACAAAGAGCAACTAGAAGCCGATGAGCAGAGGAGACGAGCGGAGTACGTGGGGCCACCAGCCCTCGAAGCTCCTGCCAGCGCTGTCTCCCACCTTCTTCTGCCCCGTGACATTCGTGAGTGAGGGCCACGTGTGCGGTGCTGGGGGGCTGGCAGGGCGGCCGTCACTGCGACGCTGTGACGTGATCTTGGAAAGGCCGCCCGTCCGCAGGCGCGGGCACCAACGGATGAGACAGGCGAGGCCCCTGGCCCGTCGGTCGGGCTCACCTCCGGGGCTCATCTGCACAGAAATGCGGGCTTCTTCGAGCTGTCAGAAGACGCCTTGCTCTCCCGAGTCCCCAGTGTAAGCTGGGGTCCTCAGAGCTCAGGCGGCCAGCAACAGAGCTCGCCCCTCCGCCAGCAGCAAGGCCGTCTCAGAGCCCGCATGCTCGTGGGTGAGGCGCGGGGGACGCCGGCGAGCCACCCGCCATCTTCGCTGCCTCCCGCGCCCCTCCCGGGCCCACCGGTTCGCAGACCGGATGGGCGGGGTGGGGATGCGAGTTCTGGCATCGTCCCCGCTTCTCCGCGCTGCTTGGGCTTCACCACAGGCCTCAATAAATTCCTCAGTAATTAATGCTCGTCAAGCATCAAGCACAAAATCAATAGAAATGTAGAATCATTTTGGAAACAATTTGGTTATTACCCCAAATATTTTATTTCACTACCTTAAAGGTATTTTTCCCTTGCTCGGCAGACATGCTGACGTATATAGCTCAATCTGGTTCATCAAATTTCAAGAGGAAATAAGCCCATTTTCTTAAAAGATGAACACAGCGATCAAATGAGCTCAGGGCAGAAGCAAGAGTAAGTTGCTCCCTCCAGACGGCGTCACACCTCACGTGACAGAGAGCTGGCTGCACACCGCCTGGCCGGGGTCAGACGGCGTGCCCGGCTTGTTGAGCCCTCAAGGTGGCTGAGCCCAGGACATGCGGAGCTCGGGTGCGCGGAGGGCCCTGCAGCAGAGAGCGGCTGCAGCTCGCAAACCCTCCTGGACGCAGGTGACCGAGGGCGAGCTCAGGCGGCAGACGCGCTCCGGCTGCCTGTGGCCCTCCCGCCGGCGCCCGCCACCCTCGCCGCAAAGCCTGCTCCCCGCCCCCGCCCCGCTCATCCCAGCCCCCTCCCTGTCACCCGCGCAGGGCGGGACAACTCAACGTTGTGCTTCCACGGTTCCCCTAAAGGCTGTTCCTTCAGGATGCTTCTTTATACGTGACTGTTTCCCACACTCTCCACCAAACGTGGGCATTGCTTTGAAAATCAGAAAAACAACAACAAAAAAAGCACTGGAAAACACGTGGCTCGGTGAGTCATCGCCCTCAGCCGCTTTCAGCGTGCTCCTCTGGGAGAGCCCTCTTCCTGGCGGCTCCTCCGACTGTCGAGTCTGTGCCGAGAGCACGGACACGAGAGCAGAAGTGTGACACGCAAATCCGCACGGGGAAAACTGTGCAGCGCAGCATTTCCCTCCGCGAAGTCCGTGAACCGGAGCGATTTTCAGAAAACCGGGAGAGTAACAACACGGGCGGGGGGAGCCCTGGGGTCTCGTGACAGTTCCGCGTCCTCACGCCTGCTCCAGGGAGCCAGGAGCGAAGCTGTTTCCTGCTGAGTCTGGGCCATCGTGACTGTGCCCACTCAGGGGACGCACACAGGGACAGTGCACACGGGCGTCCCGTGGTGTCTGTCCGCTGCTGCGCGCGGATGACAACCCCCATTGCTGAGTCACCTTCCGTCACATGCGTGGGGAACCACCATGGGGGTGAGGTGAAAAGCGAGGCGTCCTCACCCCTGCAGTGCAGGGCCACCGGAAACCTCTCCTGGGCTTGGAAACGAGGCCCAGGGCCTGGCAGCTCCACGGCACGGTCCCCTTAAGTCCCGAGAGAGAAGAGACCCCCACGAGGCCCCGAGGGGCTGGGTCGGATGCCAATGCTGCAGGGAGCCCGGGCAGCGCTGGACTGTCCCCAGCGCACGGCTCGTCCCTGCCGCTGGTCCATACGAGCATCAGTGCAAACCGCCCTGGCCGTTCCCAGGTGGGGCCGATCCTGGTCCCTTACACGAAAAGGAGGCTACCGGTTCCATCACCCAAGAAAACAGGGTTCGGACAAAGACTGAAAACCTAACCAGCATAGCTTCTCCCCAGGGACGAGTCCTCCACAGGAAGGCTGCACCTTGCCCCCACCCGGAGCTCGGGCCTGCCTCCGCGTTGGTGCTCTGGGCTGAGTCGCGTGTCCCCTACATGCACGCGTGCCCGCACCCTGGACCGCAGGGCTGGGCAGGGCACGGGCTGGGGGATGACTGAGTCAAGGGAGGCAGCCGGGTGGACCCCCATGCACAGGACTGGCACCCACAGAGCAGGCTCCAGCGGGGCACCATGTCGCACGGGGACTGCGTCTGCGAGCCCGGAAGAGGCCTCGGAAGATGCCGCCTGCTCACCCTCTGTCTCAGACCACCTGCCTCCAGCACTGTGAGAGGAGACGCTGCTGTTTCTAAGCCACCCGGTCTGAGGTCCTTTGTGAGGTCATAGTACAGCCAATCAAGGGGTGCCGGGGACTCTGTCGGGTGAAACGTGCCCCACGAGGCAGGCATGCACGGGGGTCACTGGCACTCCGCAAACCAGGTCCCTGTCAGATGGCTGTGAGCGCAGAGGCAGAGGCACCGGGCCGCGTCCGTCCACTCACTCAGAGCCCGAGAAGCACCGAGTCCCGGACACGGGCGGAGCGCACCGGACGCCCCACGCGGGAACACGGAGGGCAGGCGCCTGCCGGCCGGCGGTCCCCCAGCTCCCCCACCGGCCAGTGTCCTCAGTGTCCTCAGGCGGTCCCCACCCCCGGCGTCAGACGCACTCGTGACAGCGAGAGAGACAGAGCTGAGGCGGCAACATTTTTCCAAAATGACGGCGGCGGCCGTCACAGGATCGAGCACGCGCACGGAGTCACTCTCTTCCTTTCCTTTGTTTCTTCTGCTTTTCTTATATCCGTCATTTTTTATTTTGAACATCGTCATGCTACTTTATCATTCCTGAGGAATAATATTTTAAGTTTACTAGTTTCTGGAATGGAATCGATTTTAAGGGGAACTTTTACAGAACAGGTGAAAGCGATTTAGACTAACCGGGGGCTTCCGTCCCGTCTCCCACCCGCCAGCGGCAGCCGGACGACCTGGTGCTGGTTTTTAAGTGTCCGCAGATACAGAACTACAAGTTTTGGAAAAACTTAAAACCTTTAAACAGCCAAATGCAGGCAGGACTGAGAGTCAGGGGCCTGTCTGTCAACACTTGGTCGTGGTGAGAATACGTAACATGCAGCTCAGACACCGAAAGACGCCTTACCGATATTGGGGTGCTTCAGAAGACGGCAGATTCTGGCTTCCCTTTCCAGTTTCTGATGATCTGTAAAAAAACAAAAAATCAGAAAAATCACAATTTTGGCAAGAAACATTAAAAAGCGATGAGCAGCGCGCCCACAGGGCACGAAGCCCGTCCACTGACTTGCCCTTCGGTTTCTTTTGAGCACTGGCCATCTGAATTTGGAATTTCGCGAGCACTGCGTAGTTGTTAACACGCGAACTATTTTTACTTTGCACTGGCTGGAAGCTTGGAGACAGTGAACGTGGCGCACAACAGCAGCTTTCCCCCGCATCTTCCCTCCAAGCGCATGTCACTCGACCACGTAAGCCGCCCAGTGCCGACCCCGGCGGCGGAGGGTGCGACCTGGGACCTGGAGGCAAGGGGACGTGGTGCCAGGTGGGACTCGGCGCTGCACAGCCCTGACGGAGGGCCGCCCCGCCCGTCACAGCCCCGTCCAGCACCCTTCACACGGCCACCCACCCCCAGGGTCCTGCGCTCCTCAAGCCAGGGCCTGCTGAACCCCCACCTGCTTGCCGCCCTCGCCTGTCTCCCTGGCCATCCCTCGGAGGGACCTGGACCACTGCTAGCTCGCAGCTTTAGAGCTGATACCCTTTGCTCTCCTTGTGGTGGTCCAAATGCATGTGACCACGGCCAAAACATTAGCCAGGGCACACAGTAAAGGGCAAGGAGAGATGAGAACAGACAGAAACACAAGCCACCAGGACCGTGGCGAGGAGCGGGCGCTGGCTGAGCGAGGTCACGCAGAGTGACAGACAGAAACCTGTGCGCCCCGAGACCAGCAGGGTTCTACCCCGGGTCTGCAAGGAGGAACGCGCGGGCACGGAGAGCTTACCCGGCTTGTCCCAGACGACAAAACCGGCTAGGGGCACCTGCCGACCAGGTCTCACCAGCTCGCGTCCCGAAACAGTGAGAGATGCGGGGACGCCCACGTGACCACTGCCACACAGCCCGTGGTCCCAGGGCCGTCCGCTCTGAGAAGCACCGAGGACCCCAAGACAGTGCTCACGGGGACCCGAGTCCGTGGTATTAACATGGAGACGAGCCTAACGTGTGTCAAGCTCATTTAAAAACAGCAACGACCACACCACGTGTTAACGGAAGCAACTGCATTTAAATTTTAAACCTTTTATTTGGAAATAACTGAAACAATAAATTTGAAGAATAAAAATAATATTAAAAAACTGTATAGTTTACCTGGATACATCTCTCATTAACACTTCACCCATTAGAAATCATTTAAATCTCTCCTTCTTATGTGTGTGTATGTGTTTGTACATATATATTTATCTAATTGACACACACGTGTGTGTATATACATATGCTACATATACACACACAAATGTGCCAAAATATATTGATAGCTGAAAAAATTTTTCTAAACCACCTGAAGATAAGTAATTTAGAAAAACATTTTAAATGTACACAGCGCTATTAATAGCTCACAGGGAAAGTGCTTTAATGACTCAGCACAGCCTGGACAGGGGCGACCAGGGTGTCCATTCTCCCTGGCTTACCTGAGAGTGAGTACAGAACCACGCACACCCCAAATAAGTGCAAATTCTTCAACCTCCTCATCTTCTTAAGAGGTCCTCATCCTTCAGATAAGCTACTTCTAGAATATTCTTATTTAGAAACATACAAGTAAATAAACAGATTTTGAAAATGTACCTAACACCATCGTAAATACTGTACAGTGTGATATGTAAAACATATGAAAAAAACATGCTTATAGGATTTACAATTTTGTTACGGAGACAGGAAAACCCATGGCCTTTATGGGTCATAAGTGCTACAGGATTTTAGCTATGAAGATGCACATAATTACAGAATCCACATAGCCTATCCTATGTGCTGAACTGTGTCCCCCTAAAATTCCTGTGCTGAAGCCCTGACCCCCAGCACCTCAGAACATGACTGTGTTTGCAGATGGGTCTTCACAGAAGTGACTAGGGTGAAATGAGGTCACCGGGGTGGCCCTGATCCAGTAGAGGAGATAAGGGCACAGACACACACAGGGGGACGACCACGGGAGGTCACAGGGAGGGCGCAGTGTCCACACGCCAAGAAGAGAGGCCTCAGGAGAACCAGCCTGCCCACACCGGAATCTGAGAAAACAAAGCCCTGTGCCACTGTGACAGCCCCAGCTAACGAAAACATCCCCGTGTCAGCCTTCCTGGCTGCAGAACACACTGCGGCCGACTTGGAGGCTCAAAGCGATGCTCGCTTACAGTCCCGTTTCTGAGGGGCTGGACAAGGGCCCAGTTTAGCGGGTGGTGCCCTTTCCTATGGGGTCTCTCAGGGTGTGACGGCCTCGGCCAGGGCTCAGGGTTGGGGTCTCCCCACAGTCTTGGCCAGGGAGGGGTGTGCTTCTGATCTCCCATGGCTGGGGCAGTAGTGAGTCGCTCAGGGGTTGCTGAGCTGAGGGTCTCAGTCTCCGACTAGCTGTGGGCTGGAGGCCGCCCTCGATCCTGGCGTGCCCCTGGCAGATGGCAGCTTGCTTCAGCAAAGTCGCCAAGGGAGAGTCTCCTAGCAAGAGGAGAGTCACTGTCTTATCTAGGGTAATCACAGAAGTGACAGCTCATCACATTAGCCACATTCCACCGGCTAGAAGCAAGGCACCAGGCGGGCCCACTTGCAGGGGAGGCGACCACGCAGGGGCAGGGACCCCAGGCGGCCAGGAGCCCTGGGGCCGCGCTGGAGCTGCTGTCACGCTGCCTCGACCACGACGGCCCAGAGCCCCGGGGGCCTTCTCTCTGGTGAGCGGCCCCACGCGCTCTAGCTTCCTGAACAACTCAGCGGCCTCCCGTGAATCACAGGTGTCCTGCACTGTCCCACTGGGCATGTTCTGACATCCCGAGCACGATGACCAAACCGCAGTTTTCATTCAACTCAAAACTGGGGCATCAAGGAAACGCCTATCGCCTGGTGGGTGTCACCACCCACAGCAAGTCCATCAGAGTTTAAGGGGCGCGGGCAGAGGAGGGGCGTGATCAGGAGGAAAGCACAGCTCTCTGCTTACTCTGCTAAAGCGACGCACACGTAACACTTGTAAGATATCCTTTACCTTGAATTCGGTCGGCAACAGAAGTCACACAACTGCCCCACTGTTACCGGCTCTCACGACCGCAGGACGAAGGCGAGGCGCCCACCGTCCTGTTTGTCACCGTGGGAAGGTTACTTCTATCATCCGCGTGCCCTGCAGCAGTGCGGAGACAGCTTCGTTTATCATTTCATACTCACTCAAGTACCCAAACTGTAGTACTCACTGCTTATTCTTCCTTTGAAGCTCAAGCCCAGTGTCACGTGAATAAAAACGTAACCCTCAGGCTGGAATCTCGTCCGGTCTGGTGACATGGTGGCTGTGACAAAGGGTCAATGGGCGGCATCACTGGCCCAGACGCCTGTGGGCTCTTGAATAGTGTCCGGGAATTTGGAGAAAATGTGCTTATTTCTTCCCAGCCTTAAGATACTTTTTAAAAACTTAATAAGGTATTTTATTTCAAATGAGGTGGAAAATACGAATTCAGACCTATGAAGTCCGTCCGTCACTCCTGTCCCAAATCAAGTGTGTCTTCACACAGAATGGCTCTGGTTACTGGTGGACACTGAAGCGCCAGCCCGAGTCACTCCACAGGCCATCAGAAGAGCGCTAAGCTACCGAAAGGGACAACTGACCTATCCGGGGGTGAGCTTTTACCAGTAAGTAAATTTCAGAAGTACGCACCCCTGATGCCAAAGCTTTTAACACGGTCACCTCCAGGGAACATGGCACAGTCCGGCTTCCTCACACAGATGACAGGGCATGCTTCATCATGCTGCTGCAAGTCGGTGAGGCCCCCAGAGGCCGCTGAGGCGTGTCCCCGTCTGTCCCCTGCTCTCCACGCAGAGCCACTTGTCAGCACAGGCAGTGCCAGGCCAGCCTGGGCAGGGGAGGGGCTGGCCTTCTGCCACCAATGTGCAGTGAGCGCCCCTCCCGCCGAGACGCACGCACGCGGTGCAGACACACGACCAAGGAAGACGCGGGTGTGCCACACGCAGCAGAGGGCGCGACCCCTCTGGCCTCCCCAAGCAGACTGCACCCCAATCTCATGTGGGGATCAGTCCCGGGGCGGGGGGGGCAGAGCCCTCGCCATCGGTTCCTGGGCCCTCCCTTGGCCTGCTGGCTCCAGCCCCTCCCCCGATGGCCGACGCCCACTGGGAGGTCAGGTTAGTCCTGCTCCTCGGTCCCAGCTCCACGCTCAGCTTTCCACATCGTCCAGTTTCTAGGAAACTGAAGTCCCAGCGAGGCACGCGAGGCATGCCCTGCCCTGCAGATGCAGCCTGGCCGCCCCGAGCCCCGGGGAGGAGGACACACCACGCGGCGTGGGCGACGGAGGCTCTGCGGGCTGCGTCTGCTCTAGCGCCGTGTCTGCCTCGTCACCAGCTTTTGCTGCCGGTTCACCCTGCCACGAGCATCTTCAGGACAGAAACAGGTTCAGGCACACGTTCAGCAAACGATGGTCGTCCCTCCCTGCATCACGGCTGCTGCGACAAACCGGTGGCGGTGACCCAGGGCACGCCGGAGCCCACCGCTGCCGCGGCGGCCACGCGGGGCCCTGCGCCTGAGGCTGGGGCGCCCCCGCGCAGTCACCGCTCCCGGGGAGGGCTGTGTCTTGGGCAGGGACACGGGCTCCATCCACCCAAGCGCTCACGCTCAGGGCCACGTGACTCTGCAGCCGCTGCTGAGAGGAAGCGCCGGGTTATGACGGGCCGCGTGCCATGCGCGTGGACGCGACGCTGTCGCCTTCCTCGGCACTTTTCAAACTCATACCCGCGCGTGACGCTCCCGCTTCACACTTCTCTTCTGCTCTAGCCTAACCCATACCGTGGGTCTGACTTTCACGCGCTCTGAGTCCTTCTGACATCGTGTCTGCCCCGCACGCCCGGACAAGCCAGCGGGATGCTGTCGCCGCGCAGCGGCGCACGCCCGTTCACGGCAAAGCAGAGCGGGGTGCACGTGCCCAAGTCCACGCACCTAATTCAGGAGGTGACCCGAAGGTTGCCCCGTGGGAAACTCGCACCCACGTTAAGTGCTGAGCTACGCTGTCCGTCCCCTCGGCCCCACGCGGACTGGAGGCCACTGTCCCCTTGGTCCTACATGGACCGGAGGCCACTGTCCCCTCAGTCCTACATGGACCGGAAGCCACCATCCCCTCAGCCCCACGCGGACCAGAGGTCACCGTCCCTTGGTCCTACGTGGACAGGAGGCCATGGTGCGTGGTTTGCTTTCTGCGGAAAAGCTCTCGTCCCCTGGTCACAGCCGTCACACAGTGAACAGGCCTCTGCTTCACTTCACTTCCTCCTGCGGTTTCATTTGTGGAGAAAGATGAAACGTCCAGGTGGCCTGAGAACCAGAGCCCAGGACAGAAGCGCCCAGGTCCGCAGCAGGCCAAGCGTAAGGAGCCCCAGGCTCGGAGCAAGGAGAGGAGAGCCGCTGTCTGGTTCTATCGCTCGCTACAGGCCGGTGTCAAGTCCCCCGACCCCGCAAAGGGTCCATCTACAAACGGGGCTTAAAACGTGCCAGCACCAGGCGCGGCGCCCGAGCAAAGCACCATCATTACGATTGCCGAAAACCTGCTCAACTTTAGAAGACACGAATTTCTAAAAATCCCTGAAAAGTATGTCAATTTCATCAAACATTCGTTTTGCGTGTCCTCTAACATACCATGGAAATGACTATAAAATAACTACTGAATTAACGGGAGAACCATGGATATCTGTGGTCAGAAAGAGACAAAATCAGAACAGTAAATTATGAACAAAACGTAATTTTACGTTATACTCCAAATACTATTACAGTAAACAAGAATAGAGGAAAATGTTTAACCGGTGTAAATTTTTAAACAAATTAAATTGACCAGTTTTATACACTAACTACGCCCTTCACTGGTCCCGGTCACTCGCCTCGTACGGCTGTGACAGGGAGCTCCAGGTGCCCACCCAGCCTGTTGCTCGGGGCCGTGGAAGGGACACGTCGGCTTCGGCAGCACCGCTGTCATGCAGTTTCCCTTCTGCCACAATGATGGCATTCAGAAACATGACATTATCTATGAAAACAACGCGTTCCGTAAAATCATGCAAATGTTAAACAAATATATCTACCTTACGGGGCTCCCTTTCAGGAGTAATTTACATGAGGATACATGTCACAGGTCTTTCAAAACTGCCAAGAGCAGGGAACATTCCTCCATAAAACACTTTCATATACTCATGTGGCACCTGACTATCCCCAAGAATGTGGTGAGGGCTGTGGGGAGCCGGGGAGCCCCGCTGGGTGAGGGGCTGAGGGCAGGGGGCCGGGCTCTGTCCTGGGCTGGGCGTAATGCGTGGAACACAGGCACGGGCAATGCTGGAAAGGACGCCGGCCGGAGGGTGGCTTCCTGTGCGTGACATGTGGTGACAGGAAGCCAGGTTTACAGTTCCCGGAGCACTAGGGGACGCCGGCCAGCCCTCCTCCTAGGCCCGCGGCCTCGGCCATCCGCACATCTATGACATCCATGGTATGCTCTAGGGAAGGGGGCTTGTCCTGCAAGGGTCACCAAGGATTCCATCAAGAGGAGCAAACCAGGAAGCTGTGACAGGAGGCTGGCGCCCAGAACAGGTAGAGCCGGGTGAGCCCTGCAGCCGGCCACGGCTCGGCCGGTCCACAGGATGGGCAGGGCTTCCCAAGATGGTGCTTGGGACACAGCTGTCAGCGGTCCCATTCTAAGCCATCATGCTTAAGTGACTGTTAGCAAAAGCAAACCCTTACAGAAACGAGTTACAAGGACATTCATTGTGCATATTAAGAAGTAAAGGGATATCAATTTAGCTATATTTATTTTAATGCTCCATCAATGATTAAATCAATGCAAAATTTTTAAAAAGTCATTCTGATTACACTCCTGCAGAGGTTACAGGTGACTTCTGTACACCACATCACTCTGTGCTCAGTCTCCACAGTTCGGTGTGTATCGTGCTGTCCCCAGGCATGATTTTGGAAGGACGTGCCACCCAATCCCACCTTTACAGTTAGGTATCATAGAGCTAAGTCACCTGAGACATTCCGGATTGTGATCTTTCGAAGCTGACTACCTAGAGACTGAAAGGATGCAGCACGGAAGATGCACCACAGACGCCGGGGACTCGCGCTGTGCCGCTTCTTGGGGCGGGGCCGACTGGCCGTCGCATAGCAACGCAGCAGAGCACTGACTCCGGGGATCTTGCCAGTCCTTCCTCACTGCGGTAAACATTCCGCTATTCTTAAACCTGTTTCCTAATATTAGGGACGCACAATTATTCACGTGGTCTTCTGGGGGCAGCTCCCTGGCGTAGCTCGCACGACTGGCACACGCAGAAAGGGACGTAAGAAACACGGGTTCCCCTTTTAAGCACCTGGAGCACTGGGTCATTCGTCCACGGTGACCGCGGAGTCCACAGAGCTTCCGCGTCAAGGCCCCTGGGGTAGTTGTAGCTACTGACCGCAGCTTCCGTCACACTCGAGATACAAGGTGCTGCGGCACCATCACGCCCAACCCGGGCCTCTTTCCACCCCGCTCCCGCTCTCACTCCCCCCGTGCCGAGGGGCCCAGGGTGGCCGCCAGCATCGGTGAGAATGACTGAGGGGAGAGTCAATTTGGTTGGATTTAGCGAAGCTTCTCATCTGGTTCGCAGTCACTTCTGGGTGACGTTAGGGTATAATGTTGACGTCACAGTATGTCATGGGATGATGCAGATGCTATGATGTAGACGTTATGTCACAATGTGGACACTGCTATGCCGTAGACACTATGTTACAACGTAGACGTTATGCGGCGATGTAGACGTTGTTATGTTGTAGCTATTACATTATGATGCAGATGCCATGATGTAGGTGTTACGTTACGTGTTACGTTACGTTACGATGTAGACGCTGTGTTATGACTAGTCCTTATATTACTCTGGACATCCCAGCGAAGGAATGCTTCTGCGGACGCCCCCGCCTCCCAGCTGCCATGGGTGACAGAACCCCGGGGGAGGCATCATGACATGAACGTGTACCACAGATAACCCCACAAGGTGGATTTTGTTATGCTTTGCAGTATCTGTCATATTTTTAAATTTATAATTTCTTGTAACTATTTTCATTCTAGACACATATTCACTTTTGAATTTAATTTTGGATTTGTAATTTTGTTTTCTTTTCAACTGCAAATACCTCAGGCCCTTCATTATGCTTATGAAAAACTGTAAAAGAAGATAACTTTCCATTTAAATTCTAAACATAAAAAACACACTTCCATAATAAAATGCTTCATAAAATGTGTAATATTAATTTACTTCTTTAAATAAACAAGACACTCATTTGTACTAAAACTGGTCACTAAAAAGCCACCCATCTCTTACTTTGCATTAGTCACGAGCGACCAAGGACAGTGCCAACATCACCAAGGTGAAAACTGGGGAGAAAGGGCTTCCAGTACAGCCTCTGCCAGGACAATCCTAGAAATGTGAAAAACTATACTTACTCCTTTCTACCCTATGAGAATACAAATTTGAGATAACGAGATAATTTGCCTTTAAATTTAAGGGAAAAATGTCCTATATTCAACATGGTACATACATACATTTACCATCAACGTGTTTATTAAGCAGACTGAGGACACTGACTGATGTTTTGGAGAATAACATAACTTATAGTCTAGCTCTATGAACTAGTAACTAAATTAGAAATCGTTGCTTTTTAAAAATAATAGTAACATGCTTCTAACTGGAGAAAAGTGGACTACCATTTACTGAACGGCCCTCCCCAAGGTAAAAATCCAAGACAACTAGAGCGTTGTCCCCCAGACGCTTAATCGTGTACTCCTGGCTCACACGAGCTGTGAAGGCTTTTACATCACACGCGCGCACGCACACACAGATACGTTTAATGCAGACACCTCGCTGAAAAAACTACTACTAGACAAGATGTGAAAATGAAATAGTTTCGGTTTCAGCTGAAATTCTGGAGGCTGAAAGCAAACAGTGGTGGGACAGGGCGCGAACCGCACGCTCCGGGCTGGCTGCAGGGCGGGCTGTATGGGAGCAGGGCTGGGGAGCCCTGTGTCCCCACCACGCCCCGGGAGGAGCCGCCTGCATAGGGCCTGAAGGAGGGAGGGGTGCGGGCAGGCCTGGCCTGGCCTGCAGAGGGAGAGGGCCCCGTGGCACTGCGCTGGCCAGGACTCGCGGCCCTGCCCAGCGAGGCTGACCCCCGCCCAGGACACCACGGAGGGCGTGGGGGCAGGCGGTCCGGCACAGTCACACCCACAGACACGTCTTCAGCGGCCCGTGCCCGCCCGGACTCGGGTTGCTGGCAGCGCCACGCTCGCCACGGCCTCCCCTCCCCCCGTGTCCCTGCTCACCCCCACCCCACGTCTGCCCCCCGCGTCCCCGCTCACCCCCACGCCCTGGCGGACCATGGCAGCCCCCTTCCGGTCCCCGCACTTCCAGGCCACGCGCCCTGGGGGAGCGCGTCACATGGCTGCCCCGATCCTGCAGTCACGACACCCCGAGTGGGTGAAGGTCCCCGGGTGCCACCTCCCCTCCCCGGGATGCCCCCAGTTTCCAGCTCGTGCTTCGCGCTGGCCGGCAGCACGACCGGGCCGGCTCCGCACACGGCGGACGCTTCCTGCGCCTGCCTGGCCCCACGCCCCGGCCCAGGGCTGTCCAGTGCCACCCAAACTGACTCGGGTTCCCTCTGAACTCAGAAGAGAGACGTTTGCCTCTGTGTGGCGACCTCTAGAGCTGGGGGGCAGGAGCCTGGCCTGATCTCACAGGAAATGTCCTCCCCAGGCGGAGGGACCCGCCGCCCATCTGCCACGGGTCCGTCTGTGGCGTGACACCGGACAGTTTCCAATTTGTGTTAATCCACAGGCATTACGAGAATCAAACCCGGACTCTCGGACAGCTGGGGAGGGGGCGGGGGAGCCCGGGAGCTTATGGGCTTCTGTGTTGCAGCTAAAAGAAATCAGGGCTCCCTGCCCCAGGAGACAAATCGCCATAGGCAGCAGAGACGCCCAGGCCACTTGCGCCTTAAAACCTGACGCTAGGATTTCCTCCCCACGACCTGGCCATTGAGGGGGCGACCAGACGCCCTGAAGAGAGCGCCCTGCGGCCGACCCAGCTGCGGCCACAGCCCCCACCAACGTGGCCCTGCACAGGGTGCCCAGCTCCCGCTCAGCCCGGGTCCGGCGTGCGTGTCCCATCCCTGTTCTACCTTCTCCTTCCACCCCAATGTCATTCTTATTCTTAAAACTTTTACTGTAAAATTACAGATTCCAGCAGAAAAACACACATGTGACATTGTCAGGCCACTGCTCGGTACAGACTGCCGGCTGGCTGAACGACTGACCGGTGAAAGTTCACGTGGTTCCAACAAAACGCACTGCTCACGTCGGAGAGACCCCACAAGTCTCCGACACAAGGATGTCGCTACCTGGCCCTGTGAGATCTGCACATCCCACCAGACACGGCCTGGCATCTGCTCAGCGACACGGGAGTGCTGGCTGTTGTTTTAGAAAAATAAAATCGATGATATGGAACCGGAGAAGGAAGGATTTCGATTAGGAGGCTAATGAAAACTCTCTGAAAACGAAATGGCCCTCTGAGGACTTCTCTCTGCAGAGCGATCCGAACAGAATAACCACGTGTCGTGTAAACTAGCTCGTGATCTAAACTGTCACTACGCACGCACGCCCAGTCAGGTGCACGTGTCTGTGCACGTGTGTGCTGGTCCAAATCTCTCGGGCATACCACGGGCCAAATGTGCCAGGTACAAGCTGCAAACATAAACACACTTCCAGCAGACCAACCTAGGAGGTGCTGGGTGTATAAATATGACTTTAAATTCAGGAACTCAGAAAGTGGACCACCGAGTACGGTGCTGCCGCTTCGGTCTCTGTGTGTTCAGGGCCAGAATGAGGCACGAGGGAGCAGAGGCACCGTGACACTGCCCCAGCCTGAGTCACAGCCAGTCCGGCCGGGACACGGCACTGCCCCACGAGCCCCACGGACTGGAAAGGCCTCAGAAATCTTTACCAAGGATCCATCTACAGCTCCAAAATTCTATTTCTCAGAGAAATAACATCAGCTTTCAGTCCAGAAATGACCCCGAGCCCTACACCGTTGCTGTGTGGTGCCTGTGGTCACTAACCATCTTCTTAAGGACAAGTGGGTCATCGATCTCGTCCCATCCCAGTGGTTTCACCAACCAGAGTGAGGAGATGGACGGCCTGCAAGCCTGTCCCCTCGTCGGAGCACCAGTGACGGGCGGCTCTGCCCTCCACTCAGATGTACAGCAAGGTCACACGGAGGGAGCACGCAGTCCGCGACGAATCCGCAGCAGGTCAGTTTCGTGGCTGAACAAGGAACCTCCAGCCTCTAAAGCTTTCCATCCGGCACGTGCTTCCTGAGGAACAAGACACTCCAGAGTGCTTGCAACAGCCACCCACCAGCTGAAAACGGCTGGCTTCTGACTGCTCATCAGCACCAGAAAGGCAGCCGAACACAAATGGGACATTTTAATTCACCTTTCACTCTTAACATGAAAAATTAAACTGTCACGCACTCAACCTACTTCTACATCCCTTCTTGGTTCGATCATCGCTGAGCAGCTCACATGAGCTTTGCTTTTATTTTCCAATGATTTGAGAAAATCATATTTTCAGATGATCCTATTACAAAATAATAGACAAATTAAAACTAATGCACTCCGGTAGAATAATGCTAACATTTACAAATTTGAAAACACCTACACACAGAGAGAAAGAAAAAAACTTAATTAAATAGACATTCACATCTTATCAAAAACATCATTGGGGAGACCAGCCTCAGCGAGGGGAACACACCCGTGCTCATCTGGGGACAGAGACTGACATCCAGGGCTGCCGAGTGTGAACACGTCCTCCAGGAGGTCCTGCAGGCCGGCGTGAGCCGTCAGAGCCAGGTCTGTGGCGAAGCCACCATTGCAGGGAGAGGGAACTGGCTTCCCTCCACGTGACGAGCCTGCCACCGAAGTGAGCCCTGGTGGGGGTGGGGCTCTGCCCGTGGGACCCCTCCCCAGGGAGCGCCTCACTCAGCGGAGCTGGAAGACGAGGGGGCGGGAGGGAGATGCACTCTCCTTCCTAGCCATGCCCCGTCTTTAAATATGCGAAAATAAAACCACCTTCCACCATTTTCCAGTCAAATGACATGCTTTCTGGTGCATGTACTTGAATTAGAAACAGCCCAGCAAACCCTCTATTTACATAATTATCTTCTCCACGCAGACATTTCTGTAGTCCCTGGCTCTGGCCTGACCCCTGGTCTGCTTTCTAAACGCCTGCAGCTGCCAGAGGCCTGTCCTCACCCCATGTCACGGGGCCATCACAGAGGCCCATCCTCACCCTATGACACAGGCCCGTCCTCACCCCATGTCACAGGCCCATCCTCACCCCATGTCACAGGCCCGTCCCAGAGGTGCCTCAGCAGCTCTGCAGAGGACAGGGTGCGTCCTGCTGCGGCTTGCCACCCACACTTGCTCCTGCTCCTTCAACTCCCTGTGTCCCTCATCTGTGTGTCCAATCACACAACTGTCCACTGTCCGGCCCTGAAGTGTCTCTCGACTCCACCCCATCTCCGCCCTAACCCGCTTCATCGTCACATCTCATCTCAGCAGGAAGACAGATTTATAGACCCATCTTCAGGCCACCTCAAAACTGGTCCAAACGCAAAGCAGCCATGGAAGGGAAGAAGAACAGAGCATAAGCACACAGAGAGGGTGAGACGTCTGGAAGACGGAACGAACGATGAACCAGAACGAAGGAGGAGGGGCGGGAGGGGCCGTGCCCCACCCCCGCGCCAAGCTGGGTGCCCTCTGCCCGGGTCCTACCTGAAACACACACGTGCACACATGGCAGTGGAAGCGCCTGAGACACGTGCGTGGGAGTCTGTGTCACTGGGCCTGTCATCTCAACCACGCACCAAGCGTGTACAAGTGTCAGTGTGAACGGGGTCCGGGAACGCAAGCTGAGCCGCCAACCCCGAGCCCCCGCGGTGTGGTGGGCGCTGCGGCCCCTTGGGACCAGGCACTCCCTTCTCATTGCTGGGACCATGGAAGGGACCCTCCTTGGGACCGGGAGTGGCCTCGGCGACACTGCCTAGCACCCGCTGACGGCCTGGCCTCCCCGCCAAAGGTGTAGGTTCTGAGGGCCACCGGACCGGGGGCTGCCACAGGACACGCCGGCCTCAGGCGGGGTGACAGCAATTCAGCTGCAAACTCTGCCGCCCCCCATCTCCCTCACAGGCGGGACCCAAGGCAGCTCTGTCACGCTCCTCCAGGCAGACCCCCACCTCAGTCCGTTCCGTGGGGAACCCAACCTGAGACTCGAGGCCCACAGGCTCCTCCCAGGCCAGATGCTCCCTGTGTCCCCACTCATTGTGCCTACTTCCCATCCGGCCTGCTGGACTTCCCCACTCTCCCACCTGCCCACCCCCCCCACCTGCCCTCCCCTGCCCTGGGACTCTGGGGCTCTCCACTCTGGGAGCTCCTTGTCACCACCTGGGCCTCTGCTCAATGTCACCAACACTGTCCCGACTGCTCTTTCTCAGGCAGCCTGCTGTCACCCTACACAAGTCACATCACCCTGTCACCTTCGTGCACGTCACAAGATCGGCAACTATCCCCATGTGTATCTGGTTACTCACTTCAAAGACACCCCCTTCTCCCCCTCCCTCAAAACACGACCTTCCTAAAGGCGGGGGGCCCTATCACGTCCTCACTGTTTCTCCAAGGCCTGGGAAGGTACCAGCGCGCGGGGGCACTCAGGGAGCAGGATCTGAGCAGGTGGCCATGCCGCCACACAGCACTGGTGCTCACCTACGTCTGAATTCACACCACGAAGACGGTGCTGGGGAGAGGTGGCCTCGAGGGACACTGGTGTGAACGTCACAGTGTGAAGCCAATCAAGATAAGGTGAATGGAGGTAGAGAAACCAAAGAGAAGAACACAACCAAGCGAGTTCAAAACGTGAAAAAAGAAAGCGCAGAGGATGCCAGGACAACTCAGGGTCTCAGCTGCAGACCCCACCCCCTAGTCCCACTGCTGAAGGCGTCGGTAAAGTTCCAACAGGAAGACGGGGTCCCTCAGGCCCGATGGCTGTCTCTGAATACCTCTCCACAGAGGCTGGGAGCAGGTCACTCAGAAACACGACAGGGATGGCTGTGACTGCCCGAGAGCCGCAAGCCTAGCCATGAACCAAGGTCATGTCGCCACACTAAAAAAGTCATCACAAGCACAGTGAACTGGGGTGCACCACTGGGGACTGACAATGATGCAGATGTCACTGTCACAGAAAAGACCCTCCCGAAGCATGGAGTCTCTCCATACACCGGGGAGACACGGCGTGCCTGCCCCGGCACCCTCGCCAGCTGGAGGACGGGAGGCCTGGCCTGCTCTGCGGGTTCCAACACGCGGGCACCATGCCCGCGGTGCCAAGGGCCCGGAACACGGACACGCACTTGTTAACTTGGAGGTCGAGGCTGACGGTGCCTCCCACACTGGGAGGCAGGGGAAGGACATGCGTGGCCTGACGGCAGGGACGAGGCTGGGCATGAGGGCAGGGCCCTCGCCGACCTACAGCCCTGCTCAGGCTGCACCTGCGGCCAAGATGGACACACGTTCCTGGAGGCCCGGGGCCATCCCCATGAGGCTGGCCACATGGTGGCCAGGGAAACTGGCCAAGTTACATCGTGACCGCTGCATGGTGTGGCCGATGACCAGGGCTCTGCTTTGAGCTTCAATGACCCTTTCTCCGACTCCCGAGGAAAGGATGAGAAAATGGCAACGCACGAGGATAAAGCCAACATGAAATCTGCACGGAAACAAGACTCAAACGCTGCTGGGCAAAGCTGCCGGCGACTGAGGGGTCCTGGATAAGCGTCTCCGCCCCGAACCTCTCGTTCTCTGGGGACAGTCACCTCCGCCCAAGCTCTCCCTGAATCCCGGCGGCCCTGGCTCCGCCCAAGGGCTCTCGGTCACACGCCGAGGCCCAGCGCGACCCCACACGGAGGACGGAGCAGGTACCCACAGTTCCCCTCACCGATGCATGCACGAGTAATGACGGCCTGATGTAATCAGGCGCTACGTAAAAATGCCTATAATCTTCAATTTGTGAACTTTTTGAGTAATATAAAACTTTGATGTTTCGACATTTACGGTTTTAATCCCTGTTACACTAAATGTTTACAGAAAACACGTACACAAAACTTCTGTACGTATACTAACATACTCCCTGATTACAAGCGTGGGTATCAAGTTTATGTCATTCTTAGGAACGTCGTCCACCGCGACCGTCACTGAAAACGACTGTTTTCAAGCTCAGCAATGGCACCCGCAGAGCTGCTGAGGCTTCCGCCCTGGGGGCTCATGGAGACGCTCACTTCTGCATCTGGCAGGAAGTCACAGGAAGCCACTCAAATGCCTCGTGACCCGCGGAGACGTGAGAAAGAAAGAAGACGGTCGGCAGTGCGTTTACTGGCCGAGCTGACCTTTCTGACGGGCCATCTGCAAGGCAGGAGGGCGGGCGGGGGAGGATTCAGACTTGGGTGGGACGAGGAAGCCCGGCCCTGACATGTCTCCCGGCAGCGGGCACCCGGTGCAGTCCCAGGACGTCGTCAGAAGCAACACCTGTGGAGTTTAGG
Organism: Pteropus medius; assembly: GCF_902729225.1. NCBI lineage: Eukaryota > Metazoa > Chordata > Mammalia > Chiroptera > Pteropodidae > Pteropus > Pteropus medius. The sequence goes on from NW_024352148.1 coordinate 737,264, forward strand.
GCTCCACGGCGCCCGTAAAGAGCCCCCAGGAGCCCGGTCGGAAGCCACAGGGCTGTGGCTGGCTTGGCTGCGCGCCAAACGCTGCCAGCTTGAGGCTCCAGTGGCGTCGGGTGTGTGCAGGTGGCCCGTGAAGCCTCCTCCAGGAGTGTCTAGCCCTCGTGGGGACCGTGCTCACTCGCTACGACCCCTGCTCTGGTTCTGGGCCTTGAAAGGAAGTGGAGGCGAAAGGGCTGGTGGCCGAGGGGACGCGGCTCTTGGCCGATGCGCCCTTTGTCCCGGTCGGCGTCTCGCACCCCCTGCGCCCCAGCCGGGATGGAGAGGCTCATGCTGTGGAAGGCTGACGGGCTCCCCTGGAAGTTCTGCTCCGGGCCTGAGCCCCTGCGCACGGCAAGGTGGGCACCTGTGCCCCACCTGAGCGCGGGGACGAAGCGGCCTCGTTGCACCAGTGAAGGCGGTTCCCTCTCTGGACCAAAGCTGGAGGGAGTGCTTAGGACCGCACATGGCATGCACGATGCCTGCTGACCTTCCCTCCATGGGGACAAACGCAGTTAGGACGACACCGCCTGCCACAGAGCCGGCCTGCTAAGCAGCCCGACGATGACGACGATGACAGCGACGACGACGAGCCCGGTGGCCAGCCGGCCCTCGCGGCTAGGAGCGCGGTGCCAAGCCAGTGCCCACCCTCCGCTCTGCGCGCAGACCCCACGCTGTTTGCCCAGTGAGAGAGACGGCGCGTGCACCACCCGCACCAGTGCCCGCGGGTGAGTTCGGCTCATGCCCCCGGAGAACGGAAACCACACGTGACATCGTCCGCCCCTCGGGAGCACGGAGATACTTCAGGTCTTCAGGAAAAGGAAGATCGAGTTTCTAACCCACTGCTGGTTTATTCATGAAGCATTAATACGAACGGTCATTAATGCCTTCGGCTCTCACAATGAAGTGCCGCCGAAGTGTCTACGTTTTGAGAACAGTCAAGAATAAGAGGTGACCTGCAGGACACTATAAAACGTTTACATCTCCAAGCGCAGGTGTCTGCAGGCATGAGACGGCACGGCCAGGAAGCGTGTGACCCCTCCCCATGTGGCCCAGTGCAGAGGCACGCATGCTCCGCACACACGCTGCACACACGCTGTACACGCTCTGCACACGCTCACATGCTCTGCACATACACTGCATGCACTGCACACTCTGTACATGCTCTGACACACCGTACACGCGCCGCACACGCTCACATGCTCACAGGCCACTCGGGGACGTGGGAGCTCACGGGTGACCCGAGGGAAATACTGTCGGTCAAGGAAACGCGTCTCCCTCTTTATATTCAGAGCAGGACCTGGTCACAGCTGGACAGGGCCCAGGAAGAACCGTCCACCTCGAAGCGAGGAGCGTTTGTCCCGATGATCCCTCGCAGTGAGGAAGGGAGGTGGAAAGCTCCGCCCGTCCCCCGGGCCGGTGACAGCCATCGGCACCATGGCCACTCCGGACTTCGTGGGATGGGAGGACGGGGAGAACGAGTGGAATATAGAGACATGAGGGACGGGCTCACCTCCCGGCACAGGCAGTCACGGGGGACGGCGGAGAAGCCGGGCAGACTGGGCGGGTCGGGGCGGCAGGCGGGGCTCGGAGGGTCAGAGGGGAGGGAGTCGGCTGTGAACGTTACGCGCTGTCGGTCTCTGGGGCGCACGGCATGGCCAACGCCTGCTGCAGGCAGCGCCGCCGTCTCGAGCGCGCTCGAGCCCTCGCTGGAAGCCGATTCTCTCCTCTGCATTCGGATCACTCATTTGTTAGCATCTCCCGACCCACTGACAACCTGGAGACCATGACAAGGACGCGTTCCACCCCCCGCCCCCCAGGCCAGTAGCGATGAGGAACGGCTCACAGGCTACCTCTCAGCTGTGACACGCCTACAGAGATTTCCAGAGCACAGCTGGCTCTTCTCCCGGAAGTGACTCCGTCAGACAGAAGTCCTTGGAGGTCACCGACAGCCCGTTTGGTCCTTGAGTTAAACTTCTAAGAACCCTGCAGAAGGCAGAGGGTCAGAGAGCCCACTGTCCGTCCCCTCCTGCCCACAGAATTAGCGAGCCGCTGTGTGCGGTCCCCCAGCCACATGGCAGAGAGCGTTCGTGAACAGCAGTCAGCGATACGCGTCCCCAACACTTTTGACTCTCTCCTCACGTGCTGACTGGGACATGAAGCCTCAGGTCCCCTTGTGCCTCAGTGATCCCCTAGGAAATGGGGGTCACGAAGGTCTAGCTGGTAGGGTTTCTGTGCTAACGCAGTAAGTGCCCCGTGTCTACAACAGCGCCCGGCCCGCTGCAAGCACTCGGTGAATTCCAGCCATCAGCGCTGCTACTGTACTATACGTTTTCATTTTTCTGTCAGTGGTTTATACTTAAACGTAGCACATTTTACAGATACATGTACAGCTAAAACCAGTCAGTACAGAAGAGAGAAATAAACATGAAGATCCCCTGTTCCCTACCCCTGGCTCCCCAACCCCACACCCCCACAGTGTCGCTGACTGCATGTCCTGCCAGACGTACTTGGAGCCAGGAAACAAACCCAGACATTTTCTTCTTGGTTTACATCAACCAGGCCACACTACGTAAACTGTCGTGCACTCTGCTCTTCTAACACCTAGTGACATGTCTGCTACAGCCTTCCGTGTGTATCTGCACCCTCCACACGGCAGTCTGCACCGAAGCACGTGTGCATCGCTCGGTCCCCAGTGGAAGGCACGGTGGGGTGTCCAGGGTTCCCTACTGCAAACGACGCTTCAATGAACACTTCGTAGGTATACGCATGTCACTTGGGGATTATGTCGTTCCAGATGTGTCTGTCTGCTGGCTCCGTGGCCACGTCGGAGAGAGAGTACGCACGTGCCTCTAGGAAATGACATATCAGCCAAGGCTCAGAAGCCGCGAAGGTCACACTAGTCTAAGGAGGGGAGAAACACAGGGATTCCACACGGAGAACAGTCTGACATGGTCCCTCCGCTGGCCTCGGGCACAGGCATTTAGCGGACCCTGCATCAGGAACGGCCTCAATAGACTGCAGAAGGCATTCGACCTAAGGTTCATCCAGGCGCTAACCGAGGTGTCATCAGTCCTGAAGCTCCAGAGCACAGGGGACACCCCTGTGTGCCTTCCTTCTCCCATCCACCCCACGTTCCAACCCCCTCCACGCCTAAACAGGTGATCTGCACGATCCGCAACCATCTTGTTCCCATCCTCGAAGGTAAGAAGATTTATAGGAAATGAAAACCTAGCCCTGCATAGAACGAGACGCACGTTAGGACTCCAAAGTAGATACAGGGGGAGCACGCACAGATATTTTAAAACTGCTGTGACAAATAAGCTCATTCCCACGCAGCTGCATTCACTGAAACATACATGTGTTTTGTTAAAGCACAGGCGCCAACGTTCAGGGACAGCCATTCTTTTAGGAAAACTTCTAGGCCTTTCTACAACGCAAATATTGTCTGGGAATCAGGAGCCGTGGCAAGAAGCTCGTTATGTCTGTTCACTTCGTTTCAAAGGACCACGTGCTCAAGCATGCTGCGTCCCGGCCCATCCAGTGTCTACATCTGGTACTTTCCGAATATCAAATTTTACGAAATCTCCTCTGTGGAAACACAAGCATACGACATTCAACGGGCAACTGAAAGTGAATCACTTCAGAGGGATGACCAAGGCGGCCAAGGTCACCTTTTACAAAACTATAGGTGAGCCCGCCGACTCGAAACAGGCGACCACTGGGCCGCCCTGCCCGGCCGAGGGTTACTGTCCATGAGCTCGTAAGGCAGGCCGCCCACTCTGCTTCCGTCAGGGCCGCGGGAGGGCAGGCCCTTTCCGGCTGAGAGAACCACCACGTGCGGAGTGCATAGCTTCCTCCAGGGCCCCTGGTCCGGGTGTCCGCGGGCTCAGCCCCAGAAGCCCCGCCTGGCGCCATGTCCCCCGGGGCCAAGCCCGGCCCCTCCGCCTTGGCTCTGCACAGCGGCTTCAAGGCACCAGCTCCTTCCTGGCCGGAAACAATGGCTAAAGGAAGCGCCTTCCCTCCTAACCCGGCTCCGCCGCCCACCTGTCCAGGGAGACCTCCCGCTTCCGCTCCGGCCCTGACTCCAGCTGCGGCGCCTGCTCTTGGCAGAAGAGTGAGTGGTCCCCACACACTCACCTGGCGGGAGGCTCGGCCGTTCAGCTGGCGTTCGGAGAAACTGTGGTGGGTCAGGTGCCAGGCAGCCCTTTGGATGGGCCAGGACACTCCAGAGCAGGAGTCCCCGACCCCCAGGCCGCAGACCAGCACCGGCCCTGTTAGGAACCGGGCTGCACAGCCAGAGGTAGGTGGGTGAGCGAAGCTCCATCTGTGTCGGCCGCCGCTGCCCAGTGCCAGCATCACCGCCTCAGCTCCGCCCCAGACGCTCAGGCGTTAGACTCTATGGGAGCCCTGGCCCCTGGTGCCACACTGGCTGGGGACTGCTGCTCTAGAGGGACACTTCCTCTTCAGAAATAGATTAGGGACAGGGGACCAAGCCAGCCTTCAGAAAAGTCCCAAGAGGACACACTGCCACATCATTTCAAGTTCTCAAATCTCGACCCTCAACCCACGGGGGTTTAGATGATGGGTTTAATCTTCACTTCCAGTGACCCGCCCAGTCAGGCACTGACGGCAGTTAGAACGGGATTCTTTCTCCTTGTGATCCGAACGTCCCCTTCTTAGCCAAAGTCCCCTAAGAACTGCTTTCTTCATGTCACAGCCCTGCTCACGAAGCTTCCTGTGTCCCCCGGGAAGGCCCTTGGCGCTCTGCGGCTTCACATTTCGAACACTCTGCGCTAGCTACCCAGGTAACTGGTGTCCCTGTCCCCAGCAGAGCTGTTTACTCCTGCCTGTGCCTCTGCCGCCTCAGCACGCAGCACGGAGACCACCCCCCTCCTTTCTGCCCAACACAGCCCAAGATGCAGCGTAGTGAACACGTTCATCACGAACGCCCCGGGGATCAAAGCACAGGACAGGCCCGGAGGAGGCGCATGGCATGGGGTGAGGCCAGCTGTGCCCGGTCCAGCGGACAGCCTCAGCCCACGCTTCCAGGAGCTTCGGGGCCAGACGCCCGTCACAGTCTTGTCTATTGCTGAACCGGGGGGCCTTACACCCCATTCTGGGCCACTGGGAGGGCGTGACCTTGGAACAGGTGGCTCCAGAGGCTGACAACCCTGCCAGCACTCAGATAGCAGCCCTTCAGTGAAGAGGACCTGCGAAGCACGTCACCACATCCAACACGGTCCCTGCCCAAACAATCTCACCCTTCGAGCCTCGCCACAGCCCACGCTGCACCGTGTCCCAAAACACACACCATCACCACTTAATGACACTCTAGCTGTACTACTCAACGTTCAGGACAACGTCCACTGACGGATAAGTTGCTGGATGGAGGGTGAGAACCATGAGTTACGTCCTCGTGACTTCTTTAGAACAGGGATCAACAAATGTATTTACATCAAAGGCCAGAGAGGCTTTGCGTGTCACACGTAGTCTCGGCTGCATATACTTTTTTTTTTTAAAGAACCCTTTAAAAATGTAAAACACTTTCTTAGCTCATTGGTCACGTGAAAACAGGCCAGCTACGGCCAGTGGGCCATCACTTACCAGCTTTTGCTTCAGAACAGCATTGTCAGATGGAAATGTAATTCAAGCCACAAATGCAAACCACATATGTAATTTTCAATTGACTAGTAACCACATTAAAAAAGGAAAAAAATACGGGGCTCAATTTTGATGTTTTATTTAATTCAAAAGATAAAAAATATTCTCGTTTCAACATGGAATTAATGCAAGACTATTAATAAGCTATTTCATACTCCAGGTTTTGGGGATCCAGTGTATAGTTTATTTTGCCTCAATTTCAGCACGGACTCACCGCATGGAGCACGTGGCCGCCACCCCAGCCGCACGGCCAAGGAGCACAGGGTGGTGTTCCCACCCATTTCCAAGACACCGGTGGGTCCGTCCTCTGACTACGGACGGACCTGTGCTAAATCTGAGGAGGCGGCTGAACGTTGTTTTCCCTTAAGCAGCCCAGAGTGCAATGGGGGGCACAGGCAGCTGACGATGGGGTGCCTCGGTGGTCTGAAGAAAGGGCTGCAACAGAATCAGAAAAAGAGGCAGGTCCCGATCGATCACCAAAGCTGTGTGAGCTTCGGTGCCCGAGACTCTTCAAAGTCATAAACCTTCTAGAAGTTAAAATGTTTCAGACTGTTCAGAATGTTTTTCTTCCGTTCGATGACTTTGGGAGGTGACAGAATGGCATGATGACTGGATGAGACATGCACAACCTCTGGGTGAATGATTAACCTATTTCATAGAAGGCGTATTTTCTCAAAATATATTTCAAATTCCTGTCACAGGTACAGCTTTCTATTTATTATAACATCAGTTTTTTTAAAGGATCAGGTACTTCATGTGACAAACGATACTTTCTGAAATCTCAAATGGTTGAGAAACGTTTTTCTAGCGTTCGTGCAATCAGATTTTATGATTCCCCAGAAAATATAATTGATATAAAATCGCCTTGAAACACAGTATTATTCTTGAAGAGATAAGACAGGGCCCGCTTTCTCTGTGGTGTTTATCTGGGAGTCAGAAGGCGTGCTACAACAAAACGTGAGTACCTTGTACAAATATACAAAAGATTAGTGTTTCCATTGTTCTCCCCAATAATCTAACGAGCTTCCAAGACATTCTGTCCTCAACGTTTCTAGCATAAAAGTAACATAATCTGCAGTATTTTTTTCCTTCGTGCCTACTGAAATTTCATGGTCATAAGCTATTCGATGGTGCCGGGATATTCTGGTATGTTTTATTAATTATAAAAAATGAACTTTACCCATTATAATAAAAAAGAGAAAATTAATTTTCCTAACAATTTAAATTTTATGAATCGAAAGTAGTTTTATTTAAAGCGGATCCGTAACTAAATTTTATTAATAGAAACAGGTATATTCTAATAGGTACTGACAGAGTATAAATATACAATTAAAATCCCATTAGCGACGTGGAAAGGCACCCTAATTCACTTCGCGTTTTCTATGCTGTGTTTCTCACTGGGGCAGAAGGGTCAGGAATCTGGGGAAGGGCGAAGAGGGCAGAGAATCATGACACATACTCTTGAAAAGTCTCATAAAACTATGCGGCCTCTTCTCAGAAAAACTCAAATTCCCTTCAGCACTACAAAGCCTACAGTGCATCCGTGAATGTTCTTTACGCCACATTGAGAAGCTGTCCCCCCAAAAGTGGATCAGCCCCATCAGCGACTCTCAGAGAGGCCCTCACACGTCTGCATGGCCACGGGCGCCGTGAGAGAAGAAGCTGCGTCCGTTAAGAGCATCTGACAGTCAGACGCTCACACGGGCACACACGGCTGACCAGCGCGGCCTCCGGCATTCGGCTGCTGCCTTGGCGGCCGGGGCTTCAGAAATACCTCTTCCTCCTTAAAATGGGGGAGATGCAACCTAGTCCTCAACCAAGGGTGTTCAGATGCTTCGAGTTGTGGCACCCCACTCAGTGCGTACCCCCCGGGCACCTACAGACACTCGGCCACCCATGGCGCCCATGGGTGCCCCTGCAGGCAGCCACCTGCGGCTGGTCCTGCGGGGACAGGAGAGCCATCTGCGCTTTGCCACTCTCTTGGAAATGCAGAATCATCCCACAAAGAAGAGCTTTCGGGACTATTCTGTGATAGTTTTGTTTTGCCCATAGACCTACCTAGAGACTTTTTCTTAAAAATCGATGGTGAAGAGAATTTAAGGGGAAGAAATACTACATCTGTCTCGCTAGGAGGTACGGAATCACGTGTCAAGAGTCAAAGAGGAAACTGTCCTATCAGTCTGTGAGCAAGGCCGTCCAGACGGCAGGACACTGAGCAGCTGTCAGGAGGATGTCCCGACACCTGGGACGTGACAGAGCGCTGACGACATGGCGGGGAGCAGAGGCAAGAAGTGACGAGGTACTTCCCGTGTCTCGTGCAAAGGTCAAGGCTGAAGAGAGAACGCAGCTACCGTCGAAAACTATCCGACTGAACGGGCCACTCAGAGTCAGGAGGATGGTGATCGATTGGTACGAAGTTAAGAGATTTCAAAATGCTTTTCCGATAACCGCACTGCGCCACACGATTTTTCCTATACAAAATGCCTAACTGTAGGGATACATTTTATAGAGAGAAAAGCCAGCTTTTGCCAGGGACCGATTCAATGCCATTAAATCAGTGATGAGCATGCTCTCAAGTACTTGACGTGGCGCTTACTGAGGAGATGTAAATTTTGAATCAAACTGGAAATTCCAAGTTGGCTGGTTGACAACAATGTAACAGAATGGAAAAGGTAGCTTCACTACCACAAAGTACCTCACTGACACTGGATGAAAACAATACATCCCTACCTAAATAAACATCATAACTCTGACCCCTTACTCCTATCAGAAAAGGTAAAGTTTTGGCATAAAATTGAATTAACAAAATAAGCAAATCTGAAATTGAAAAAATTATAACATCTTTCCAGAAGCAGTGATCTTTAGGAACGAAAATCGTTCCGAAACAGGGAGGAGAAGGGCTGGCTCCTTTAACGTGGACTGGGCGTTTCTGAGTGAACTTGAAAGGACTTGGGTAAAATGTGGCCTGGCGCTTCATGCTTCCAGGAAAACAGGCCACGTACTAGAAAGCTCCGTAAGTTTCCCCTAAGTAAGCAAGGCAACAGGACTCTGGCGGGCTCGCATGGTGTTCCAGATGGGGCTGGCACGTCAGAAAACCCACAAGAACTTGATTGAGGAATGAGGCAAAGCTGCACTGCCTACTGTTCAGGTGCATATGACAGAATCCCAGGTCCACTGTATCTAAAGAACGAACCATTTTTAACAACGAACTCCGAGCACATTAGAATATTTTAAAAGCTTTCTTCCATTAAATTATTCTGTTCTTAATGCAGGTCTTTTCTGTCATTTTGCAAACGATACGCATGCAGAATGAAAAGCATGCAAAATGGTATGCTTTGGAATACAAGTGGTGGCACATGTGGGCGAGGCTGGCCACATGAGGTCCAGTGAGGAGACCATTTCGTCTGTGGCAGACCGTGGTGCACATGACAGCGAGCCCCCACCCTGTGCTGGAGTTCATAAATAGAAAGTTAGTTCAGCAACTGAGGTCAGCTTCTCATTTTACTCTTGGCTGCCTGCCTCAGGCCGCATGTCCGCATGTCCGTGCCCAGTTATGATGTCCACGTGTGAAATGAAAAGGGAGGGAGCCCACGCAGGTGACGAGGGGCAGGAGGAGGGGCTCAAAGAACAGAACTGCCCCGCTGTGAGCACAGAGCTCAGGGGAGGCTTTGTAATGCTCTTAAAATACACGGCATTATACTCAGAGCGGTGACCAGCTGCTCTCCGCCTATTTAGGACAAACCCAAAGAAAATGACTTCATGCACAGCAAGGACAGATTCGGTTACCAAAGGAAGCAGGGCACCCCCTCCAGTCATCCAAGCCACACGTGGCTGACCCCTCTGTCCTCCAGCAAGACAGACGACAGACCGACAGCGCAAGCAGAGGGCCACGAGGCCAGACCACTGGGTCACCCCTTGGAATGATGGCCACGGACGAACCACGCGGAGACAGGGCAAGGGGACCCCCAGGGGCGCCCTCCCCTCCACGAGGGGGTCCGCAGAACTCACACCGTGACAGCGTTGAGGCGGTGGGACGAGGTGACCGTGTGACGGAGCTGGGGCGCGGATCAGACACATGAGACGCTCACGAGGCCGCCCCTGCTGTGCCCGATGCGTGGAGGTTTCTCCAGGAGCCAAGGCACGAGGCAGCTGGTGACACCCCCTCTGTCCCCGGCTGGCAGGCCAGAGGCAGCAGGGCACGAGCAGGGGGGCACTGTGGCGCGGCCGGACATGCAGGGTCCAGGGTCCAGGGTGCAGGGTCCAGGGTCCAGGGTGCAGTGTCCAGGGTCCAGTGTGCACTGTCCAGTGCTCCTGTCCCGCCCAGCCCCCGCCTGGGCCCGCCTCTGACATCGCCGCATCTCCACACCGCGGGCAAATTCGGGACGCTCGAAGAGCTCCGTGTCCCAGCCTTGGTCCCCCAGCTCACTGTCCAGGCCCAGCGCCGGCAGTGCGAGGTCGGAACGCGGGGACGGGCCCCCCAGAGGCGGCTATGCACCCCCTCCCCGCAGGGTCCACTGACCGGCAGGAGCGGCTGCATGGCTGGTGCACACGCTTCAGCCTGGCCACGACAGGTGCCCTCACCGCGGGGGTGGGGAAGTCTCAGCGCCCCGTGACCCCCGACCCCCGACGCCTGATCCTGCAGGACGGCGCCACAGGAGCACGCCTATTCCCGGCTGAATAAGGGGGTTTGGGTTTTCGTGCTGCTGTTCTACTGGAATCAACCTTTGTGAAATTTTAAGTACAGAAAAATATCGACATGGGAAGCTGATTTAGCTAGGAAAACAGGAAGTGATTTTCCTATTTATTTTCTAAGAATAAATCACTCCATCATCTCTGAAACAAATTACATTCTCTCAAAATCATCTTATTCCTCTAGGCACCTATATAATAACCCAGTTTTTCCTCTAGAGGAATTTTACCTGTAATCAAAAATGTGTGTGTGTTTTTTTTAAATCCAGAGAATGAAGATCAGTGATCGTTTTTGGTCATTTAAGGCTACACATTTTTAATTTAAAATACGTGCACAGTCGCTGCAGTGTACGAGCTTCAGAACCAAAGAAGCCCCACCCGTTCCAACCCGACCATGCCCCAGATGCGCAGAGGGACGCCAGGCGCGGGGACGCAGGCGGCGGCTCCCCACGTGGGCCTGCCCCGCACCCAGACGCGGGAAGGCGTGGGCCGGCCGTGTCCGTGCACGGTGGCCTCCAGGGCAGTGCTGGCTGAGACCAAGAAGGAATCGCACCAGGTGTCCTACGGGCACCTCTGCCCACACCGGGCCTCACGCCCACAGGCTTCCAGAGACACTCAGGTTTCGGTACATTTAAAAACTGGGACTTTGACGAGACTCATTCACACAGTTGTGAGGAAATTCCTGCCATTTTCAAGAAGTGCGAACATATTCGTGACACACACGTAGACTATTTACGAGGCTACAGACATGCGCTAAAATGCACTGTCCTGATGCAAGGCGACAGCTCTGGACCTTGGCTGTGGGGATTCGAGCCCTGGCCTGGCACGGCCCCACGCACGCCCACGGTCCCCAGGGTGCAGGGGCCACAGCGTAAACACGGAGATCGCTGGGCCCCATGTTCCGCCCCAGGAGACAGCAAGCACCTTGCTCTTTGTCACCTGCCCCACGGCACTGTAGAAACACACGCTCGCACCCTGCCCCAGCACCGGTCCCCGCTGCCGACCAGCGACGCCTCTCCTGGCTCACTGGGGAAGACGAAGCAAGGATTCTAGTTCAGGCAGGCAGAGCTGCCTGGACCGATGCACACCTGCGCGGGCCCACCTGCGCGCCACGCCGCGCTCCACGCCAGCCGAGGCAGTGCGCGTGACGCGGAGGGTGACCGTGTGCTGTCTGCTGAGAAAGGACAGGGTTAAAGGCTGCTGACTGCGGGTGCAGCCAGGTCACACCGAGGAACGGAACCGCCCGAGATCCAGCTCTCCCCCATGTGACCCGTGTCTCCCCTGGGGTGACTGGAATGGTTTCCCGTAGTAAACACCCCCGCTCAGACTCTCTGAAATAGGAATCCTGTGGAGTCGTCAGCAAGTTTTGTTTGCAGTAGTTTAAACTTCTAATACTTATTTGGAATTTAAACTTTAGTGAAATTTACCCAAAAATTTAATTTCTATTTTATTCAATATAACATAGGTATTTCTATATCTAAACACATTTTGTAAATATATAAAAAATGTTCACATTATCGATTGTTTTATTATCTATTTTTGCTTTTGTATGTATTTAAACTTGATTATATATGTACAATATATGTACATATTAGAATTTCCCAACATATCCTCTGCAATACATTTTAAAAACACTAACACGGCCATGGATAATGCTGTTAAACTTCCATTTTTACAAGAACTGTCTCAATGGAAACCATAACAAGCTTAAGAGAAAATATTTAATGCCGAGAAATTAAAAATTTATACTAAAACTAAAATATCTACTTGTGTAGGTATGAGCAAATTTCTACTCTACTATTTGAACTAAAAGAAAATTTTAAATGAGCTCATGAAATCTGACTTCGAAGAACTGCAAAACTTAACTGAGATGACCACATGACTTACAGCGACACGGTTTTTCCCCAAAGGCTCCTACCAGCATGGAGCTGGCCTTTACATTGAGCCGTGAAAACACGATCTACAAAGCGGTGTGTGACGGCCACCACGGTGAGGTGGCCTGCGGTTCGCTTGCTGGGAGCCCGTCACCGGGCCGTCACCGACACCCTGCTACGCAGCCCCTGTCCTTCCATCCTCTGCACATAAAGAACATCCAAACACTAAATGATTTTCAGGGTGAAGAGGGTGTGTGATTCCTAATTGGTCTCGAATTTGCAATTTAAAAAAATAAGCATCATTTCCACTAAATATACTTATTCCTTATTTGATTTTCCCACGTACCGAGTTCATTCGCCTCCTAAGCAGAGCAGGCACTCTCTAGGTGAGGCGTTGCAGAGGTCACAGGAAGGTCCTTGTCAAAACATCACCGCCACTCTACCAAAAAGGAACCCTTAACTTCCACTTTTAGAAATTCATTATTTCTGTGTAAGTCTTTGAACTTCCTTAAAATGCGAGTATTGTTTGGAAATGAAACTCATTATTCATCCTGACATTTAAAATTTACTGCGTGTGAATTTATCTGCTTGCAACAGATTTCTGCAGGAGAGGCTACAGTCACCAATTTCTGAGGGACAGAAGCAAGCTGGAGGGAAGGCTGGGGTAGCTGACAATGAACTCCAGCCTACTTGAGGATGCCCAGGAATGGCCCAGGGGGACGATGGTTGTTTGTGTTTATTTTAAATTACTCGTTACCTATAGAGTTAGGTTCAAGGTCATAAAGAGTTACAATTTAAGCTGAAGGCAGTAGCGTTTTCCCAGGTGCATGCTCACCTGGAAGCTGCACACACGTGAGGCTTTTCTCTTGGCTCACGCAGGTATAACCACCAGCAATGGCGACATGCATTACTGCCTTCACCTGGCATTAGACAACGGGAAAGTCCCAGGGGGCATCCACACACCACCAGGCACTAGCTCTCTTCACAGCAACTCCTCTGTCTCTCTAACCCCGAAACTGCAAAAACTCGAATCACCTTGACTACCTTTTTGTTTGTGGTTCTGTGATAGCTTAAGTAGGGAGAAAATAATATAACAAAAAACACCCATCACCACATTTAAACCAAAACTAGCAGTTCACCATATTTGTTTCCAATCTGTTTTCTCACAAGAAGGAAGTCATGTTTTTAGCAACTACTTCTCAGTTTTAATTTCCAGGGGGAACTGTCATCGTCCCAGATGTTACAGGTAAGGTTTCCAAGATCAAGTGCGTTTGGGACATGCCGTGAACTATATACACACCTCCTACTTAGAAATGCTCAGCTTGTCACAGGGGGAGAGCCGTCGCTCCCAGGCCTTTTTCTGGAAAACGTGACACTTGGAAGCAGGACAGGCCACACTGTGCCCGCTGTGCCTCTGGCGCGAGGCCGCTAACTTCGCCCCTGCAGCGACACGCTCCGGGACCGCCCATCTCGGTCACTTGCCGTGACGGGAGTGAAACGCATGGGTCGCGACGGAATCTGCTGTCTGTTAAGCTAAGTCTACATTTCTGAGCACGGCCTGAGATTTTAACAGTCAAGCGGGACCTGCAGAGCCCAAGCTCACGGCCGTGCGCCCGAGGAAGTGCTTTTCCGTTCCATCGATGCCGCCTTGTCCTCGACGAGGACTGAACATGTCATGAGCATGAGGAGCTCACCTCTAAGCCAAACGTCGCCTTCGATAAGTATTTTTTAAATAACTGCGCAAAAGTAACGACACGCAGCAAAGTGTACTCGCGACAACCTGCGCCGGCTTCAACCCTCACGGCGCAGACGGACAGGACCGACAGGAACCGCGAGTGAACAATCTGAGCGACTGCGTCGCCTCGCGGGGCATTCGTCCTGGAACCCTCCGCACCGCCACGAAACGGAGGGGAGGCGACTCGACTCGCAGTGACGAGGGTGACGAGACAGGTCCAGGGCTCGCACCCGTACCAAGCCGGCGCCAGCACTGCAGGCCCCCGGGACGAGGGAGGACGTGCTGCCACCGCCCTCGCCTCGGCTTCTAGTTCGAACCCTGCACTCAGCGCCGTGACGGTCTTTCCGCGCCGCCGCGGCTTTGGGCAGCGTGAACGTCCTTCTACAGTTCTTTCGGTTTTAAAAACTTCTTTTTCTTTCACCAGTGTGGTGTCCAATTGCTTTCCCAGGCTTTGGCATGCTAAATCTGTTTTCCATTTATTTTCTTTTCTTTTGCATTTAAAGACTGTGCTTTCCTCCTCAGGGTTTCTACTATCCAAATGTCCATTTCTGAGAAAATTTAGAAGTAAGAACGCATTAAAATCCTCCTTAATAAGCTTGAGACGTGGGATTGAGAATGAATCTCATTAAATGAAAATAAACCAGGAACGAATTTTGAAGAAAGAAAATGATAGCAAAGGGTCTCGGGTTGAGCAGCATCAAAAACTTGTGAAAATCTAACTGATTATTTCTTTTAGAAAGTAATGGCTAAAAAAGATAAATGCCCATGACAATTCTGGAAAGATGCTCAGGTAACTACTAACAGAGAAACTGATTATTTTTGCAAAGTGGAGACAAGGTTTGATGAAGAATGTTTAGGTTTTCACTTTGTAACTGTAGCCTGCTGAATTTTATTCATAGAGACGAATTACTCTTAAGGACATAAAACATTTTTAAGCATGTGTTCTGCATCAAACTTAGCTTGCCTGGAGAGGGACAAGTCCTTCGCCTCACTAAGCCACTAATGTGGAGTAAAGCCACCTTGTCCTAAATAGTTCACAAGAAGCTTCTAGTAGCTACTAATAGGTTCAATCTGCTTATGACAAATCACTTTAAAATTCACTACCGACACACATTTCTGGAGAGGCTACAAAGCACTGGAAACAGTTTTGGCCCTGGCGCTGCCCGTAACGGTTCATTTATGACAGTCCTAACCGTGGTTGGGATCTGAAGGACGCTTCCGTGGACCCTACAACGTCTGCGCACGCTGACATTCTCTTGCCTCTAGGGAAGGCAGCTCACATAACGGCGATACAGTAACAGTGCAGCGGCCCCTCAGCCGCGGTTTCAGTTAGCCACTGTCAACTGTGGCCTGCAAATATTAAATGGAAAATTCCAGAAATAAGCTATTCGTTAAACAATTCATACGTTTTAAATCGTGCACTGTTCTGAGCAGCGTGATGAAATGTCGAAACATGCTGCTCCGCCCCACCCGGGACGTGGGTCACCTCTCTGTGCGGAGTACACAGGCTCCCCGTGGACACTCCCCGGCCCTGGTCGCTTGGTGCCCATCTCACGGCCAAATCACGGTGCTTGTGTTCAAGTGGCCCTTGGTTTATTATTAACGCCCCAACGCCATTCTCGTAACTTTTCTTACTGTGCACTGTTACAATGTCCTTTTTCATTATCGGTCACTGTTACTGTGCCTAATTTATGAATTAAACGTTGTCACTGGTTTGTGCGTATAGGAAAACAGGATACGTGGCGTGTGGCACTGCCCCGGGTTCCAGGCAGCCAACGGGGTTCTGGAACTCGTGCACCATGGATAACGGGGGACAAAAGTGTAGCTAAAAATTCTACGAGAGCCGTGAGCTCCTCTTGCCTTAAAGAGTCCCACGGGTTCTGTCTTCAAAATATATCAGAACACAACCACTTCTCTCTGCTGAATCACTGCCCAATACACAACCGTTTCTCTTGTTTGGGTTTTTTTTACACCTACAGCACTCGGTATTCCCAGGTGGTCTCCCATCCAAGTACTAACCAGGCCCGACCCTGCGTAGCTTCCAAGATCAGACGAGATCGGGCACATTCAGGGTGGCGTGGCCGTAGACTTGTTTGGGTTATTTTAATAGCCTCCTGACTGTGCTTGCTGCTTATGCCCTGGCCCCAGAGGTAGTGGAGGGATCATTTAAAGATATGTCAAATCACAGAAAATCCCAAGGAATCTATGAAAGAAAAATCAAGGTCACAGAATATAAGATCAATACACAACAAATAATCATATCTCCAGATGTTAGCAATGAAGATGTAGAGACAGATATTAAAACAGAAAACCATTCACGATTGCTAAAGAAAGCGGGCTACCGAGTACAAATGTTGCAAAACACGCACAGGATCTGTGTGCCTAAATCACAAAGCACTGATGAAAGAAATCTCTAGAACGTCTAAAAGAATTTTGAAAAAAAATAAAGGAGGAAGACTCGCCCTGCATGAGAGAGAGTTACGATGCACAGTGGTCCGGAGCGTGGCACTGGAGGGGTCAGGCGCACAGACCAGTGGGACGGGACAGAGAACCCAGAGACAGGCGCACACGCTGTGCCCAGCTGGCTTCGGGCAGAGGCGCAAAAGCAGCTCAGGGGAAGAAGCAGCCTCTCCAACAAGCGATGCCTGATATACACAGGCCAAAACCGAAACCTCAGCCTAAGCCTAACACTTACACAAAACCTGAACTCAAAAGAGAAAATTTCTTAAAAAATAAAATTTTCAGTATTTAGGGCTACGCCAAGAGTTTTCGGCTTGGACTCCGAAACACTACCCATTAGAGGAAAAACCGATCTATTGGACCTCGTCAGAGTTAAGAGACTCTGCTGGGAGCACAGACGACAAGCTACAAGGTGGGAGAACTGATCTGCAAACCACGCAGCAGAGAAGGGACCCTCAACGCTCAAGAGGGAAACCGAAAGGCCCAGTCAGAAAACGGCAAAAGACGCGAACGTTCGACTCCAGAGGAAACACCAAGGAAACCGAACCGTGAAAAGGACTTGAAAAGAGGGTCGACGGGGCTGGCCCTGGAGGAAGCGCAAGTCAAAACCACAGTGAGACGCCGCTGTGCACTGATCGGAGCGGCTAAACGCAGGCGACAAGTGCTGGTGAGACGCAGAGGAACTAGATCATCGCTTCTGGCCGCGGGAACTGCAACGGCTCGGCCGCTCTGGGAAACAGCCTGGCAGTTTCTGATAAAGTAAACATGCAATCACCAGACGCCCAGCGACTGTCCTCCTGGGCATGTGTCCCCAAGAACTGAAATCCAGGCTCATATACGAACCTTTACGCGAATGTTCGCAGCAGCTTCATAATGGCCCAAACCGGGAACAACAGGGATGTCCTGACGGGGGTGGTTGACCTCACGGAAGAGTAAAAAGGTCACGACATCCACACATGCAATAAACTGGACGAGTCTCCAGGGCATTACGCTGAGCTTTAAAAAGCCAGTCTCAAAAGGCGACACACTGCACGGCTCCAGGAACACGACGTCCTCCGAGTGGCGAAGCCAGGGCGATGGGAGATTCGGTGGCTGTGGGGGGCTGGGCCGGACAGGGGGAGGCACGGGCAGCAACTCCAGAGGACAGAGGACCTTCCTCACTGTCTGTCGGCTGTGCTGGTGGCTGTGCTGGCGGCTGTGCTGGCCACGAGGGGGCGGAATCAGAGGCCTCGACACACACGGGAGCACACGCAGGGCTGGCGGGCCGCATCGGTGTCAACTTCCTGGCCGTGCCACTGCTCTAAAGTCTGGCTAGATGTCACCGTCGGAGGAATCCGACGTGAAGGGTGCATGGGATCTTTCAGTATTAATTCTTATCATCGCATGAATCTACGATTACCTCAGAATAAACAATTTTTAAAAATATGTGGGTTTAAATAACTCAGTATTTAAAGAGGAATTTTTAACTTTAAATGCTAACACCGGAAAATAAATTTTAACATCAACAATCTAAGCTTCTGAAGCCTTAAGAAGCTAGAAACTAGCCAAGGGCTGGAAAGGAAGTGACTGTCCCCAGACGGGCGGGTGGGCTGACATGTCACCGTGTCGCTCGGTGGGACACACTCCTGGGCAGCGGCGGAGAACGAGCAAGGAGGCAACGCACGAGCCTCCACGATGCTGCGCCCCCTGCACCCGCGGGCGCGTCCTGTCTGCTCACACTCATGCAACGTCCGAGCACGGCCAAGGCCAGTTTCGGTGACAGGAGCCAGGGAGTGGCCGTCTACAGGCTGGGAGGGTGTCGGGTGTCCCGCAGGGCAGAAACCTTCGATGTCTGTCTGGGGAGGTGGCCACCCAGGCGGATACGCCGGACCGAACCGCGGGGCGAAGCGCTTCGGTGTGCGCGTCTCACGCACGGGAGCTGCCCGGTGCGGCGCGCTGTGTCTGCAGCGGCCAGCTGCGCGGTCAGCGGGAACCGGGTCCGTTCCGAAGGCACCAGTTCTTCTCTGTGACCTTGGGGACATCCCTCCAGTCCTAGGCCCCTCGGTTTCCCTTTTTTTCCAAGTGGAGATAAGAAAAGCACCTACGTCAAAGGATTATTGTGAAGAGTAAAGCGATAACGGGTTAGAACGCAGGGCAGAGATGAGTCAGAGCTGAACCCGCCGCTGTTGTAAATTCACTGTGACCGAAGCTGTCCCCGGAACACGCAGACACAGTCACGAGCGAGCACACACGGTACTCCACCTAAAAGCAGTCTCTCGCCACGGGAGGTCGCGACAAAAAGCCTCTTACCACTATGACGGAGTTACGGTCAGAAAACACGATTACTGTGACATTGCGTTTCCGTGGACAACGCAAACGAGGGATTAACTCTGCAGCCGTAATCTCCGTAGATTACGGGCAAAACCAGGAGACCTCAAGCCGCGGAGCAGCAGCAGCCTCCCTGCACGTGGCCGTCCCAGCCGGCGTCACAGCTGCCCCCACGCCTCCCGCAGCCCGACGACTGGGCCGGAGCCACCGGAACGGGGATCCCGAGCCCGCCCTGGCCCAGCCCCGGCTGTCCACAGCCTCCTTTCGCGACTGTCCTCAGCAGAGCCTCTCCCGCCGCCCTGCCTATGGCCGGCCTCCGGACCAGTGCCACTGGGTCACCCACGGCACTTGTCAACTCCTGCATGGCGCATGCACACGCACACGCACACGCACACGCACTCTCCGGGCGGCGGCCGCAGCTGCCTCTTCTCCCGCACCAGCGTTCCGCTTGAGTCCGTTTTAAAGCGTCCAGGCGTGAGCACGCGTCAGGGATCCGAGTACTGAACACTGGCCTGGTCCAGAACCGCCCTCGGCGAGGCCGGCCGGCCCCCTTCCAACCGCTGAACGCCTCCTCTGCGTTTGTCCTGCTTTTTTTCAGCCACTTTTGTTTTCAATGACTGAAAATATTCCCGATAAAGAAAACTCAAGTGGTCAGCCACGAGCATAAGTCCAAATAAAATGCTAACGATGTTGAAATTATCAAAGATTAATTTGCCACTGGATTGAAAGCTCGGTATAGTTCCAGAAGCACCGCTGTGGAGAGGAGAGTTGCTGAGTGTGTTTTTACGTAAAAGTCAAAGGCCACTTCACTTCGTGAGTGTATAATAGAGGCTCTGCTCGAGCACGCATGCTTAGGGAATGATATCACATGAATGGCCTTCTCTTCATGAGTAAACTGTGATGCACCCATCTGATTTTAATGGGCCTCTTCGGAAAGTGACTACCCGACATCTGCCTTTTAAAATAAGCACACAAAGCAACTCTGTTTATGACTCAGCCACGGGCGAGCCACAGGGAGGCCAGACATGCGCAGAGGAGGGCAAGCCTCCATTCCGCCGTCAAGCAGAACTGACAGAAAAATGGTTTTTAACGAAAAAATAACTTCATTTTAAAAATCGGAAAGACTCTGCCTGACTTCTGTAGAATGAATTAACAGAAATTTTGTTTGCAATTCTCATGATTAACAATCTTTCTCTTTTCAATATGGGTAATTGGTGTGTTTTAGCTTTTGGTTGCGGGTATAAAACAGAATCTTTGCCCCCACGGCCCTGGGAAGCATAGAAGGTCAAGGGTCACGCAGCGGGGGTGATGAGTGCAGTTGCTCCCCCCCCTCTTATCTGTGCTCGGCTCTTTCTGAGACATGTGACACGGGCATGGAGGGCGCTGTGGGGGTTTCCACCGCACGTAACCCAGAGCTGGCAGCTGGGAGGAAAGGTCACAGAGCCACATGCTGAATCATGACTCACGAATTTACAGGGCGATATTCTGCTACATCTGAACATAGGACTCTTTATGCTGTTCTTGTTCCCTGCTGTAGTAAGCTCTTGAATTTTCACCTGAAAAACAGCTTCTGCAAGGGATGGCGCCTGAGCGGTCACTCAGCAAGCATGCGAGTCGAACGCGAAACTGCAGCCACTGCGGGAGGGGCTCCGCCCCGCCACCGCGCGAGCCGGCCCGCGGCCTGGGAAGACTGGTTATTAAAATGGCAACGCTCTTGTCATCAAGACACGACCAATTTCAAAAGCGAAGGAGAAACACGTTTTACCTGAACACGTCTATTTCTGTAAGAGCGACACTGTGCGCGTGTTAACGCGAAGGGAGCGCTGCAGGGAAACCGTGAAATGGGGACGCCGCACGTGAGTTTTTAAAGCGCCTCAAAAAAACTTTAGCTGATTTTACTTTTAACAGTTTTAGGAAAATGAAAAAAAAAGTCAGAAAAAAATTCGACTTAAATGAATCAGGATTTTTTTTATTATTTTAACTCGCAACCTTCTTAGGCTATAATGTATAATCACCAAATGAATAATGCGGATTCAAAAATGATCCGAGACACGTAGGAACTACAGCGCTCACAAAACGAGACACAAGGACATTACTTGCCTATGAGAGAAGCCACAGCGTCAGCAGCAGACAGCAGCCTCGGCAGAGTGACACAGAGGACGGCAGATGTGACACCTGCCTTTAGAAGGTGACACCTTCATGCGGCCACATGAAGTTCATGGAGATAAATGAAGTGTCAATGGTGCTTTACGACGTGCAGAGTGCCTTCATATGAAGTCACGTGATTCTCTCAATAACCCTGAGAGATATGCAGGACAAGGCCACTAAGGATGGTTCTAGAAGGAGGAAGTGAAGCTCATAGAGCACAGCTGCAGTAACTTAACAAACGGCGATTTTCTAGGAAGCAAGAAGTGGCTGAGAAAGTTTTACTTTTAACATAAAACGATTAGAAAGAAAAGAAAAACAGAAAGGAGGCTGGAGAGGGCAGATGAAAGTCAAGTTACATTAGGGAACGGGTATTTATGTAGCACATTAGCAACTTCACCTCTGTAAATGGCAACAGAAGATAAGAATTCCCAAAACTTTCTACAGAAGAAAGTGGCTAATATTCCGAATATCAGAAATGATGAAAACGGAACTATCCTTTTATCTCTTTTATTAGAACATCAGAAAGACTTAAAAAGACTCTACCACCTTTATGTGACCGC
>NW_024352148.1:758765-784157 GCF_902729225.1 Pteropus medius
GGGGAGGGGGATTCAGGAAGAGATGTCCCTATAGCCACAGGCCCTGCTGAGTGACAGGTCTACTGACTCATCCTGAGAATGACGACTCCACCCACGGAGCCCGAGTTGTGTAAGGGCGCACCTGGCTTCCTGCCACCTTTGAAGAATGAACCTATCACTCAGAGGCAGTGGGGCTTAGGATCTGGTCAGCTGATCGAATAAATCCTTAAAAACACAAAAACAAAAATTAACAAACAAAACACAGGCCTCAAGCTGTTTCCCACTCGTCATAGTGATTTTACTTAGAAATATTCACGCACCACCAACCAGATCTTCCAAGACGTCCAACTTACTCCGGAGGCTTTCTAGCTGCTCCTCCTCACTGCTGACGTAATTTATAGCTTTACTGTACCTGGCGCTAGATATCGAGTGATGTATTTTATAGCTTTACTGTACCTGGCACTAGATATCGAGTGCACACATTAAACACAGAAACCCCAATGCAACAGGCTGAACCCGGACTCTTCCCCCAGCCTCGCCCCGGAAACGGCGGCGGCGCTCTCTTCCAAGGCCCACCGACTGGGTCTCGCCCAAGTCTGTTTTGTTTCACCGCTGCTTTAAAACGAGTGGAGCGAAGGAAGGAGTGGGCGCCTCTTGCCTCCTGCGTCTCTCTAGGTGAGCGCCTGCACAGGCGAGGGGGCCCGCAGACACCCCGCCGCCCTACACCCTGCGACGAGGTCCTCCACAGCCAGCGCCCCTCGAGAATGCAGCCACGTGTCAGCTTCGAGGACGGGACGATGGCCTTCATCCACATTACAAGCAGAGGGGCCACAGGGATGGATGAAAAGTAACCAGGAAGGCAGAGCACGGGCGAAAGGAGACGTGCTGCGTCCCGCTCGGCGTGACCTGTTCAGACATCGCCGGAGCGAGCAGGACCGCAAACTGCCGGATGCCGAACACGCGTGTTACGGAGAAGGAAGCGGGCCGCGTGACATACTGCCACCCCCCATTCACGCGGCAGGGTGCTTGAGGGGAGCAGTTTACAAAGTAATTAAAGCACCTTGGGGTAAGGTGACCCCACGCATCCCTGTGTGCAGCGAAGAAATCAGGATTATAAAATACGCGCTATGTGCTTTCCCTCCCTCCTTTCTTGTTACCCATCAGAATATTCAAATTAATGAATGCGTATAGCTTTTAGGTAGAACTCTGAAAACCCTACTGTTCCCACTCGCCAAAAGGTGACACGACCTAGGTGTCCACCAGCAGATCGATGCATGAATCAACCGCAGGCCACATGCACAGCGGAACGCTGCTCAGTCTCCGCCAGGAGGGACCCTGAGGACACTGCGCCGAGCGTTACAGCAAGCCAGCCTCAGGAGGGCGAACAAGCACGGGTCCACCACGGTCAGTTACTGAGAGCAGTCAAGTTCACGGAGACTGAAAGCAGAATGGTGGGTGCCAGGGCTGGGCGCGGGGAGAATGGAGAGTTACTATTTAATGGGGACGGAGCTCCAGTCTGGGAAGATGAAAAATTCTAGAGCTGACTACTGGTGACGGCTGCGTGGCAACGTGAACATACTTCGTGCCACAGACCGTACACTTGAATGTGGTTAAAATAGCCGAGTTTGGGGCGATGCCCCTTGCATTCCCATGTTCGTTCACAAATTAGGTTTTGAATAACAAAACGCTGAGCAAATCGCTAAGGTCACCTTACTGATGTCAGGAATCAAAATTTCCAACTCTGCATAAAAGAACAGATAAGTCACAGTTATTGTTTTGAGCAGACCCACAAGAATGAGTGAAAAATCAAAGTATTTCTTTGAAAATCAGTTTGTGAGAAGGAAAAATTAAGTCAGATGAAACGATCCCTATTTATAAAATTACCGTACTCGGTTTTCTGGTCGTTTTCCCTGAGTTAGCCCTGAATATTAAGCAAGCTGGTCTGTACGTGGTCCCTTCCACCCACGCTTCACAGATGAAGGAGCCACGAGGCTGTGTAAATATCCCCGAAGGAAACCCACAGGGCAGAGAAACGTGCGGGAGAGCTGGCCGGCTTCACGTTGCCAGTCGATCGTCAACCCGATTTCTTAAAATGAAAATGGGATGTTGCACAATCAGCGAACACGAGAAAATATTTCTATTGTGTTGTCATCCGATTCGGACTCTGATAAATGTACGCGGTGCTTCTCGCAATCCCTGCGTCTGCTTCTCAGGAGTCCCGTCTATGAGAGCGTGTGCGTGTGTGTGCGTGTGTGTGCGTGCGTGCGCGTGCGTGCACGTGCGCGTGCATGTGTGTGCATGCGTGCGTGTGCATCCGTGCGCGTGCGTGCGTGTGTGCGTGCGTGTGCATGCGTATGTGTGTGTGCATGCGTGTGTGTGCGTGCATGCACATTCACAGAAGACCACATGCTGTGTGCTTCCTTGTGCTTTTACTCAAACCATATACAAATGCGCGTGGTTCAAATAAAAATGTAATACAAAAAATAAGGAAATAACAGTAGACATTCACTATTTCAATTATTACGGCAAACTTTTCCAATATGGATTTCTCCATGTCACCAAAAGTCGGTCAACTCTGAACGGCTTAAAAGGCAATTTATCCAGCCTAATTTTTAAAGTTAATTACAGAATTTTATGTAAGATGTAACGTAGGGAATACTTAATTCAGTTGGAAATATACATCATGTTTTAAGTACACACGACAACACAAAACCCAAAAAATGTCCTGCCACTAGTGCAAAGTAGAGTTTCTAATGTTGTAAAAGTAGATACTGACTCTGGATTATAATCTCTCTTCAGAAAGGTGACGTCCTTACTTCTTCCCGTTTGCAAACGGCTCACGGCAGCGCGAAGCGCACTCTGAGGACAGGCCCACAGCTGGCCCGCCTCGCACTGTCCGGTAGGCCAGGAGCGCAGCGCTGCGGGGAAGAATGGAGCCCGTGCTCAGCCCCCAGGGGGCTCCCTGGGGCCTTCGGAGAGCCCCAAATCCACTCTCCCGTGTGAAAGACGGAAATGGGAGCTTCCTGCTAACCATCGAGCCAACCCACGGTCTCAGCGAACGTCAGCCCCGACCCTTCCTCCTCAGCCCCCGGCCCCACAACCGCCGCCCAGAGCAGCCCCCACCCAAAGCCAGGCCTAGCGAACTCGGGGCCAATGTGGACAGACCACACTCCGCCACACCCCGCCAACAACCTGCGAGATGGCTGCGTCCCCAATAAGGTGGCGGGAAGGGTGGGTCCAGCGTGAGCATATCCCACACC
The DNA here is from genome assembly GCF_902729225.1 of Pteropus medius. Lineage (NCBI taxonomy): Eukaryota > Metazoa > Chordata > Mammalia > Chiroptera > Pteropodidae > Pteropus > Pteropus medius. The sequence continues at coordinate 762,005 of NW_024352148.1, forward strand.
TGCCACACCGTCAGCAGAATGGTGCCCAGGCGTCCGCCACCCAGCACAGACCACGGTGTAGACAGCACCCCACGCCCAGCCCCTCCTAGGGACACTGGCACGAGAGAGGAGAGCACGCAGGGGCAGACGGGCTGGGCCAGCGGTTCCTCGACGTGGAACAGACGCGCATGCACAGCCAACCTGAGCCCTTCCTGCGCGTGTGGGTCTCCGCTCCCCACACAGAGGGGAGGCGATGGCGGCTGCTTGTCACACAGACACTCTGCTTGTTTCCTCCCCATGCACCGGTCTCTGGGGAACAGTGCTTTCCTACCCACCTGTCACATGCAGGTTGCAATGCACGTTAGCCAGGCGAGTCATCAGTGACCGCTACACTACACTGCATGGTGCCGGCCCTGTCGTAAACTCTGCAGTCTGTACTCCTTCAGTGGTTGTGTGTGTGTGTGTGTGTGAGCGTGCAGAGCATTTCCTGTGTGCCAGAGAAAGAAACGTAGGTCTGCACAAGAGCCTTGGACACAAATGTTCATGGCAGCATTATTTAGAACAGCCCCAAAGTGGAAGCGCCCATGTGCCCGCCAACCGAGGACGAGGCCTACGGTATGTGGCGCATCCAGGCAACGATCGATCAAGGACAGAACCAGCAGGCCCTATGCTAAACGAGAGTGGCCAGCCCCATCACGCACACCTGACGCGTGCCTCCCCGCACAGGGCACGTCCAGAACGGACAGTCTGCAGACAGAGAGCAGGGACCGCAGTGTCCCCGCCGCGCCTTCTCCCGCCCGGGCCCGGCACCGCCACCCTGGCCCTCACGTGTTCTCACGGTGCGCTGCTCTCCCTGCCCCCCGAGAGGCCTGTCCTTGCGCAGGCAGCTCTGCCCCCCGCCCGGTGACTCCCGCATCCCCGTGCCCCGTACCCCAGGGCCGGCACAGAGGAGCTGCTCAGTCCTGAGTGACAGCTGACACGAGAGTGAGAGACATGACATCGCCAGGCACCTGGGAAGTCCGGGCTACAACACGTATCGGCACAAGAGCGACCAGCTTTCGACTGCCAGACAGCAGCGTGCCACGGCGGAGGTGTGAACGCGCTTGTTTTCTAGAACGCGGGAGTCCGGCTGGAGAGCAGCTTTGCCCCTGGGACCCCGGCCTGGAGGGACAGGCAGCAGGGACAGCACAGGGGGAGGGGCGGGAAGGGACAGGCAGCGTAAAGCGCACCCCCTGGCGGGAGCGAAACGCACTCTGACCACGCCCCCCTCGACAGCAGTCCTTGGGTCCGCTGCTTTCTCAGGGGGCAGGCGACTCTCTGCAGTGACCTTAGAAAACAGACCAAACAACAACAGTTTCAACAAAATAATACTAAGGATCCCGGTGGTCTGGGAGAACTTGAAAACTGAGTCCTTCTCATCGCAATGAGCCAGAGGCGCGTGCGGGGGCACGCGAGCGCGTGACGGAGCTCGTGGGACAGACCTTGCTGCACGTGGCCAGGGTCGGCCAGGGGCGCGGTTCACGCCCATCCAGCACATGGGGCCCACTCCCGTCTGCAACCATTTTTCTCCACAAACAGCACATTCCGGCCGATGAGATTATGGATAGCTCTGAGCCTCTGAAGCCGCCCGCAGAGTCTTTTGTTTATGCAGGGAAAGTGAACAAAACTGAGTAGAAACGAGGGAAAGAGCTAATTTAGGGTGTGCCGGGAAGACCTCCCCCCAAGCCACCCCTCAGGCCTCCCTCTTGGGTAGAAATCTGCCACCACACATTCCAGAATGAGTCACTCTGGCTGCCATGCCTGCAGGACAGCTTCCTGCTCCGGCTCTGCTTCCTACCTCCTCCCCCGTCACCTCTCCTGGACGCTCGTGCCCTAAAAAGAAGGTGACAGGGTGACAGCAGCAGGGCTTCGCTGTCACACTCAGTCGGGCTTTTAATTCTGGATGCTGTATTCTTAACAGCTGTGCAAATTAAGAAAAATTAATGTGAAGCAAAACAAAACAAACACAAAAAGCCTTTTTCCTTGGCATTCAAAAAGTGCCAGAGTCCCTGGGGTCAGGCCAGGCTCCCAAGGCCACGTGACCGTGCCCCAAGGACCCAGGGCACAGAGCAGGGCCCCTGCCCATGGTCACCCATGACCACAGAGCGCCCGGTCTCAGGCTCGACCCTGCTCGTCTACCCTGCTCTTGGCTGAGCTGTCAGAGTCTCCGCCTGGTCTGTCCTGGCACAGGAGCCGTCTGTCCCTTCTCTGTCTCTCCCCAACTCATGTTGTCCCCGCTGTCCCCGGCACAGGAGCCGTCTGTTCCCGTCTCTGTCCCCGTCGCATCCCTCGCTGTCACACAGCAGGCTCCCTAAGTGCAGTGTCACAGCCAGAAAGTGAGACAGACTGCCTGCGTGGGCATGAAGCAGGCCATCGAATGCGGTCACAGGGGCAGGGTCACCGACCCAGACGCCCAGCCAGACCCCAGTGCGGGTGACTTCCTCCTCACACCCCAGTGGCCCTGCCCCTCCAGCCCCGGGCACAGGAAGGGAAGTGACGGGCACCGCGGAGCACGCAACATGCAGGTGGGGATGACAGGCCTGGGAGCACCGGCACGAGGGCCCCTGAACGTCCCTCATCCTCGCCCTGGAAGAACTGGGGGCGCCGTCAGGAAATGCGTCAAGATCCATGAGTGAAAGATGCGAACGAAGCATCGGTGTGAGCCACGAGAAGCTTTCAGAGACTCGCTTCTCCCTCGCCCCACTTTCGCCCCCAAAGCTGGCTGCAGAGGGGCTGAGATGCTCACGAGCAGGGAGGAGAGAAATCGCCCTCCCGAAGCTAAGTGCTATGTTCAAACTGACTTTGTGTATGTTCGCCGTATATTTCTAATAGTGCTATCTCTAAATTTGGATTTATTTGGTTTGGATTATTCCAAAACACACACACACACCTCTGAAAGTCTCTTACCTAAGATAATTTCTTAAAGTTTACGGAAGATCGAGTATCCACTAAAATAAATGGTTACTGTTTTCCAAGGCGAACGGCCTCAGCCTTTAACCCTCCCGCCCACGTCTTAGGGTCTTCTCTTCATTACGTCACCACCAGGTCACGGACACTGGCTGGCAGCGTGAAACGGAGGGCACGGTGCTCCAGGTGACCCAGCAACTGGTCCCGTTAATATAAGATCTACTTTTCTCTTTCAGACAGACTTAAGGTTAACAATTAAATTTGTTTTCCCTTTTCCCAATCATAAAGATATGTAAGATGCTGGGAATAAAGGTCAACCCAAAGAATGTTTTTTCCCAAAAATAATTTCCAAAGCACATAGAAATGAGAGAACAGTGGGCCTCGGTCCTGTTCTCTTTAATGGCCTTTCCTCGCCCCTCCCAGTCTACCGGAAACAACCCCGGCCAGGACCAGGGACCAGGAGGCCCACGCCCGGAGGACTGGAGGGGACTCTGCTCCTGATCGGGAGGCGGGGCTTCCCTAGCCTGCCCTCACCACGGGTCCCACCCCGAGTCCCCGCTTCTGGAGGGAACAGACGGCGCCCTGCTCTGCAAACAGAGCTCCTGCCCCAGCGCCAGAGCACCCCACTATGCAGTGCAGGCACATGTCTCCCCTAAACCACAGGGTGTAGAGTCCTCAATGCCAATGAAACTGGGAGAGCTTACAGATAATGTTTCATATAGCTGCTAAGATCTTTTTGAAAACGGGGAAAATACTGCACGGCCGAGGCTGGCTGGGGGGTCAAACACTCAAATCAAAGTTGTCTTCTAAGTCTGTGAGAGACTGTTTCATCATTTAAATGAAGGGAACAAATGACTCCTTTCCGACCACCGGCTTGTGCTAAATCATAAATGATATCACAGAATTCACCTGACTGTTACATTTCGAGCTTTTCTTTAAAAAAAAAAAAGTTTTTAAGGCCATAGTTGGGAACAGAGCACACGAACCTCACTGCTGAGAATTCTGGGTCGCTAAACACGTTTCTTTATCATCGTCCAACGTAGTTTGGAGTCATTCAGTCCGCAAACACCCGGGAACAGTGCCAGGCGGTATGCGAGAACTCGGGGAACAATGCCGAAGCCGTTTTTATGACTTACTTTGGGTTCTGAACAGAAACCCACAAGCATTTTTCTGCAGGGGTCGCGGATCCATCATGGCAGCCGCGAGGCTACCCAGCTTTCGGTTTTTAAGTTCCAACAGGGTTCCTTAGGACATGTTTAATATTGGTTGGTTAAGAAGAATCTCTCGTTTTTCTCTTGGCCTATATCTTCCGCTTTAGTCACTCCATTTTCTTGTACCGCCCCAAAGCTAAACAAAACGTGAGGCCCGAGGCCGATAAGAAGTTGCTATTCCTCTCTTATCAGCTGCTCGCCCCGATGACTCAGGGCTGTAGGACCCGACCCATCCTGTCCCACGCTTTCCCACAGGCCGCTGCACTAAGAGCCAGCGGGGGCAGAGCCCGCGTGCTGCCACGGTGGGGAGAGGGTGTCCGGGGGCCGGCCCGCCGCAGGCTCCGAGAACACCTGCCTCCCTCCCGCTCACTCCTCACCGCCACGTCCCGACTCCGCCACGTCCCGACTTTATAATAAGAAGGCTTATTATAAAAGCCTTCTCACGAGGCTTTTATAATATCATATTAATTTGCATCTTTTCCACTCATCTTTAAATTCAAAAATGGTTATTTTCAAGACCCAGTTCAGACATCGACTTCCCTTTTAGCAACCCAGCAGTCACCTGCTGATGCCTCAGAGTGCTGAGCTGTGCGTGGCGACACCGGCACCCGCGGCCACTCTCGGGCCCCGCGGCTGCCCTGACTCGAGATGAGGGCCTCGTCCTGGTGCCTTTGTCTGTCCCGCAGCCCACAGAGGTCTGAGACAAGGGAAGTGTTTTCTTGTTCTTGTTGTTCAATTGAAATTTAAATTTAGAACCCCGCTGCTCCAAACTCAGTTTCACTGGCATACTTAAATGTCTCTCATGGAAATGTACAAAACTTGCAGGATGCAACAACCTGGCAACGCTTATCAAGAATTCTGAAAATTCAATCCTCCATTTACAAATTCTCTTTTACGAATATTTCCTAAGAAAAGAATCTGAAAACTGAAAAAGTTTTACAAAACAATGCTTACTATTGTCATTTATCATAGCAAAGAACAGATTTTAAAAAAAAACTAGCAAAACTAAACTGATGTTTTACTCAGGGAAGCATAATCCATTAAGAATTCAAAGGATTAGTAACATAGTGAAATTTTGTAATATTAAGCAGTACAGAAAATTGTATATTTTAGTACAGTATTCTGACAAATTAAAAAAAAAATGACAGAACATTAACAGAGATTGGGGAACTTCAATGATAAATATGTCTTTTTCTTTCTATTTTTCTGTATTTTTCCAGATTCTGCAATTAAAATACTTATTTTTACAAAATAATTTTTAAATGCACTCATACAAATTAGCAATAATCAAAACTATTATTTCAGAGATATGTCCAAAGTGCACAGTTCTCTCTGCACCTATTATTTATGTACAATCTTTAATATAAAAGCATATACGATTTGCTTAATTAAAATCCTAAAAGATCCACCATGAATAAAGTTCCTACAAACTGGCAGGAATGTTCAGCTAAACTAATGTCACAAATCACTTCTGCCACCATGACTGCAGCCTTCAAGTTGCCTCTTAAAAATATGACTGGAATGCTTTTAGGAAAGGAATAGCATATTTTCTTTAAAAATATGTCCGTGTGTGTGTGGGCCTGTGTGCGCGCTACAAGTTACAGAATGCGAACTCCCGATGGCCTGCCACACGTCGCAGGAGGAAAGCTCCTTGGAGAGAACACAAAGAAGTGCCTTAAACCATGCGTGCTGTCGGAAGGGCCTTCCAGTACTGAAACAAGTCAACTCTCCAGCCTTTTCCCCACGTTTCTGAGTTGACAGACACAGCAGTTGTAACAGCTGGCCTCCGCTTTCACTAAAAAATCAAATAATCTCTATAAGCGAATAATATATTCGCTTATAATATAATAATATCACTTGAGTATCCAAAACTCTATAAAGTATCATCAAAATGCTCTTTAAAATGAGCTTTAAAAGATAAGAGAAAAAGTAGGCACCTCTGTAGAATGGATCAAAAATGTAAAAGCCCCACTATCTTAGAAAAACTTAAGGAAGACATGAGTCTGGCATTTACAGGAGTGGCCTGGTGCACAGACAGACTACGGAAACGCTATTGCCCCGATGACTGAGCTACTTCACCACTAGACAGTAAGAAACAGTGATGAGAATTTGCATGTAGTTGCTCAAAACTTACTAAAGTATACAAAACTCTTTCCAACAAAGAATCGTCGGTCCTCAGGGACTAATGGAACGATCTGGGGATGAGACAGTAATTGATCGGTCATCAGGGACTAATGGAACGATCTGGGGATGAGAGAGTAATTGATCGGTCATCAGGGACTAATGGAACGATCTGGGGATGAGAGAGTACTGGCTGGGGTTGGGTGCGCCATCTGACGTGAAGCCTCGTCTCCTTTTCATTCACTTCATGCGTCATCGGTCTCCGCTAAGCACACGCCAATTCCCAGAGACAGAATCTTATTTGCACACTCATTCATTTGTCCACTCATACGACAGTTACAAGTATCTGCAACATTGTGATTGCTTTGCCAGGAGCAGAGCCCAAGACAAGTTAAAAACCGCCCACAACTCGCTCGAGAGCTACAGCATGTACAACTGCGTACCAGGGAGAGATGGGATGTGCTCCTTAAGAAACGTGAAAAAGCTTTCAAGGGACCAGAGAAAAATCACTTCTGGTGAGAGGAGGGAAGGAAGGGAAGAGGGGAAGCCAGAGACAGCTTCCTGGAGGAGGCGGCACCTGAACTGTCTTCAAGGAGAGAGGATTGCAACAGGACGAGGTGTGCCCATTCCATCTGCAGGGTGGAGCCGGAGCTCTCCCCTTCCCTGCACACGCTGCCCCTCCTCTGCCGGGCTCACCTGCCTCATCACCCAAGGCACCGCCCCACACACAAAGCTCCTCGAGACGTCTGTGATACCAGCCTCCTCCAGCCTGAAACCACAGGAAGGCCCTGTGCACACCTGTCTTGCAGCCCTCGAAACCAGCCCGTATTCACCAGGCTGCCGTCCACACTGATGGACCACGAGACCCCCAAGGGCAGCCTCTGCCTTCACCTCCGCGTCCCCAGACATCACAAGACGTCCAGCACGGCGGGCCCCTACGGTCTCAAATGAACTGAATACATGAATAAAAGACATGGCCGCTGTCAACTGGAAAACCTGCTCAGGAGGTTTTTCAAAGGAGAAGCATCACGACGAAGAGACAGCTCAGAGTAGAGTGGTGGTGACAAAGGAGAGGTGGAAAGGGGGTTGAGACGCGTTGACGGGCCACGCATGGTCGGTGGCACTCGCAGGAGGGGAAGTGGGCGAGTCCCCTGGGAGGCAGAGACCAGGGCTGCTAACAAACACATGTCAGCAGAAGTTCAAGGTGTCCCCAACACAGCCTCCCAAAACTGCAAGACCATTTCTTTACCAAAGCATCACGTTTTAAACACCAAAGCGGTAATGTGGCAGACCTCAACTCTCTATACGATAGAATAAAACTCCAATTAATCATCGCTTACTACATTTACCTTCAATAAGACAGTTTGAGACCGCTCCTTCTTGCCTGACTTCAGTGTGTACTCATTAATGGCACTTCTTCCAAAAGACGTGGAAGGAAAATAACTTGTTAGGAAAAATTTTCCAAATAATTTAAGCCTTCCTAGAGAGAAGGCAAAAGGATAAACTAGTATATGAGCGTTAACACAGTCTGTGCCCTGAATTTACACAGGTAAAACACGGATACAGCGAAACACGGCCTACCTAGACAATGAGTGCACAGATTTCCCACGGGTGCCTCACGGGTCGACGGAGACCACCCAGGTAACTAAACAGCCCAGGGCAGGAAAAATAAGGGGCAGTTTCTCTCCTGACCCCGCGGGATGGTAGCGAACTGCAGAGCGCATGGGGCCAGGGCCCGGGCGGGCAGTGGCTGCAGCAGTGGGGGCGCGCTCTCGTCGCCAAGGGGAGACATGCAGAACTGGGTGCTCGATTACTGCTGCGTAATCACGTATCGATTTTGTAAATGTATATATCGAATTTTACATGACCCGAATGTTTAATCCCTGCGTAACCTAACGAAAAGAAGTAGAGAACCTCAGGTAGAGCAATGAGCTGCACAGAAATGCTGCACGATGCTACCTGTGCACTGTGACGCCGCTGCACCCAACCGGTGTTTTCCTGACCAATATAAAACACGACGCTTGTCTTTTCTGTCAGTTGCCAGACTTTTGTGTGAATTTGACTCCGGCACAGCGCTGTCCACGGGGGAACAGGGACAGCCGGCATGGTGCTGTCCGAGGGAGGACAGGGACACCCGGCATGGCACTGTCCACAGGGGGACAGGGACGCCCACGCTCCAGCCACCCAACTTCAACGGGATGAGCAGGTGCCTTCCTGAGCATGTCCCTCCCAACTCCGGTTAAGGGCTGAGTTTTTCCCTTCAGTGACAAGTGAATCATGTAGAAGAATGTTTTTCGGGACTGACTGTATATTGAGGTATTTTTAGTCAGCTAATGAACTGAGCTGACAAAACACTGCCTTCTTCTGCACCGGTGTTTCTGCCTCTTGAATGAGAGTGTCGCCTGTGGCTTCCCCACCCCCGGCGGCAGGGCGGGGCTGTCTGAGGCTTCATGTGCCGGGAGCGCGGTCTCCCCCGCAGCGTGGCACTCGAGCGCATCCCCCAGAGGGCTTTGCACCCTCACCGGGAACACAGGGGCGGGCAGACCCAGGCCTCCGGGACGCGCGCCCTGGCGCCTGGAGGGAGGTCGCGGAGCACGCGCGGGTCCGCGCGGGAAGGCTGACCAACACGGTGTGACAGCGGGGTCTGGCTTCAGAGCGGGAGGAAACTGGGCTGAAGCTCTGACTCGACCACGTACTAACCCCGAGGCTCTCAGTCACGCAGAGCCCGCTTCCTTTATTTAAAAATGGAGGCCATACTGTCTACCTGGAGGCTGCGCTGTGGGTTGCAGAAGCCACAGTGTCCGGTCAATATGTCCCTGTCACTTAGAAGGTTCTCTTTAAATAACGGCTATTATTTTCTATTATTTTACTACTGTTTTTGGGAGTAATGGACAAATGTCTAAGAAGCTAAAGGAGAACATAGTCCCATGAAAGCGCGCACCAGCTTAAAAACCAGTGGTGATGCTGCCCTGGAGGTAAGTATAATGACGCTTAAGACACTCAGCATCGGAACCAACCGAACACCACACGCGGCCGCCCCCCGTGCCTGCCGGTTTCCCATCCCTGAGCAAGACAGGTTCCGGCTCATGAGAGGTCTATGACCTCACCTTAAGAAGCATGGTCATAGCAACCTTACGGGAGTCATGATAATGCCGCCATCTCAAAAAATTTCTACTTCACTTAAAATTATTTTATTCTAAAAATAACCTCATGCTGATTGTAACAAATTTACCATAGTAATAAAATGACATTTTTATTATACTCCGATATTTAAGCTACTTTGAATGATCCCTCCACGTTGTCTGCTTACGTTTTGGTACTTGAGCCACATCTGCATCATGATTTTAAAAATTTATTTAAATCCATATCATCTAAGAGCATTCCTTTGTCTCCCTGGGCGGAAATAACCCTCCCCCCTTGGAAAGCCCTCGGCACGTCCTCGGCACGTCCTCAGCACTTCGCTCGAGCCACACTCGGCACACGTCGTCTATGACACCTAACGCCTGACACCCGGCCCACTGTAATCAGTCAGTATTTAGTAAATAAAACACAGAAAATAAGGTCACATATGCGAGTGTGCTTAAGAGTCTATAAAACAGCATGAAATGTAAGTTACTATTATAAAGGCATTACGTTTTAGAGTAAAAATACTGCTAAGACTACATTTAATGTGTCACAGTGAAGTTTGCTATAAGATGCTATCACCACTTAAAAGCTTTAACGCGGCCTCTCACTTAAACAATCATTAATCACCAATAATTTAGAAAAAAACACTGTACACACTACACCCTCATAAACGGAGGGAGACAGATGTAAAAAATAGGAACCCAGCCCGAGATACACTATCAGTCGGCTTGCCTCAGTATCAGCAGAAGGAAAAGACTTTTAAAAATTAATTAAAATTCTAGTTAACGAAAGTTAAAGGCCCAAGAGAATACTAGTATGCACTTTATAGTAATCCATGGTTAACATTAAAGGAACCCATAAAATTTTTAATTTTTGCATTGAGTCAATTCATATTTCAATGGAAATGAAAGGTATTGATCTCCTTGTAGCGACAGTCGAGGTTCCCTGGGAGCTCAAGTCCTACCGCACAGTCAAGTGCAAGCTGACACCGCTATTAGCGTGGCAGCTGGGACCTGACACGGCACGCTTCACCAAGTCTGCCTTACCCAGCGACGCTGGGACACAGAAAGGATTTTTATTATTTCCTGGAAATACAGATTTGCATTTTTGTTTTTCATCTCCTAACTAGTTTTGACTATCAATAATATTCTCATTCACCAAAAGAGGAAAATAAATGTGGAATATCAAGGCCTATGTAAGAATGCAAATACGATTAAATGTAACGAAAGAACACAAAATGACAAGAATAATACATGTCACTTTGGGACCCAATAATTGAAGAGTTGTAGAGATGTCATGTACAAAAGCAAAAAATGATTTACTCATTTTTCTTAAAACATTGTTTGAGCCAACTAACTTCCAAAAATTAATATTAATTTGCCCAACTAGTTCCAAATTGCCAAATCAATAATGCAACGCATACTCAGAACAAGTCGACTCATCTATATGGTCTCAGTTCTACTTCCACTTTAAGAGAAGAAACCACGAGGCTGAGAAATGACAGCACTTTCTGGACTGTCTGATGCCAGAGTAACAGGAGTTAGTTATGGGCATCCCTATTACAACAAAAAAAGATGACTTAGGGACGTATATGCAACATTCAGATTTCATAGCTGAGGCCTCATTTTGTGTCCATGGTCGAGTAGTTTTATAGAGTCTCGATCCATCTTCCACTAATATCATCAATCTAGGAATTAATAAAACTAGTAAAATCAAAGAACACCAAAACGACTTAACTGCACTATACCTGAAGGTTTACAGAAACGGAAAACGGAACCCCTAACTTGCGCAGTGGAGTAGAGGTAAGATACACTCGGCATAGCATAGAGTACATCATGTCAAGATTCTATCCTGTCATATTTTACAAAAACAATGACTTCTGGCATATGAGACTCTATGTAATAAGAACTGGTTTCTAATGGTCAAAAACACACTGAAAGATGAACGCCGAGTCGTCACTAACGCGAAAAGCTGTCTACCACAGGGAGGCTTGAAAATGTGATCTCAAAGCCACGAACCACCTTTGAAGACATCTGCCATCAGGACCGTCAGTCACCACTTCTGAACTCGACCCTAGCCCCGCATGGACATCCAGAACCTGACGACACCTTAGTGATAACCACGACAAAACAGACGAACTCGCAGCACGGCAGGCGAATCAGCACTTGCTGAGTACTAACCTAATTGGGATCAAAATGATATAGTTCCTACTTCTCACGGTAAAAATACGAGGCAAAATTCTATTACCACTACCAGTTACTAAGCATGCTTTTCATTCCTAACTAACAAAACTTTTTAGAAGACAGAAATTACATATAAAAATCAGACGTATCTACATCACTTCTAATTTTTAAAACAAGCCAAATTCTGTGTGTACTTAGCTGATCAGTATTGCGTAAGGAACGCCCTCTGTGCGTGCACGTGTCGATGCAAAAGGAGAGAAATTCAACTGACTCCTGAGTCTCCCAAAACCGGTGTGGGTGACGAACAGCTGGGCGGAAATGCAAGCGAGACTGTCCGCTGGAAACCCAGTAAGACCCAGGCACAGAGAGCACCCGGTGACAGTGTCACTGGATGTGCAAATCTGTGCAGGCACGCAGCCATATTTCTGGCCATTCCCCTATGGTCTCAGATGACAATCACCGACAGCGGCCTTTCTTTTTCAGATGTAAGGTTACATTTAAAGACTATTACTTGAGTTGAAGGGCCTGCCTGGTCTTTAAAACGAATAGGAGTAAAGCTTGGATTTACAAAGGCACGGCATCTCAAACAAAACAAAGAAAAATTTGTACAAAAAAATTATATGTTCCACAAAAACTTCTATATGCAGCCAAAAACCCAAACGAAACAAAAACCAGTACCTTAGAAAAAGTAAGCATGCCAATTTGCATTTCCTTCTACATTTCCCTTTAAATATGCTATTTAAAAACGTTTTTGTCGTGTTTTAGTATCATTATATACTGAGAAGGCAGCGTTTTTCAAGAACTCGTCTTTCAAAGCATATGCTCTGAATACAGTACTTACAGATGACTCCGCGCCCAGTGTTTGCTTGTCCTTCTCCATAAACGAGGCACCTGCCCCTTCCCCAACCATTTAAGAGGCACACTGGATGCTGGTCCCCCACCCTGGTCACGCCTTGTCCTCAGTGCCGCGGAATGTTACCTACATCACAAGTGAAAGCGTGGCGGTTTTCCTGAGAGTTTAGATTCCATGCGAGTGCAGGTCAGCCTAAGGGACACATGTGAAGGAGGCTGCCACACCCTTATGCGGGTGACCTCATTCGCTCCTCACAGCGACCCACTGAGAGCAGCAGCTCAGCCACTGACTGCAGGTCACGCAGGGTCACCAAGCTACTGCTGGGTTAACTCGTCCCCTCCTCCAGAGCTCATTTCACCCCATCTCATAGGTGAGAACCCGAGGCTCGGGCCAGCACGCCCCAGGAGGGCGGAGACTTGGACCCGGGGCAGCTGGCCGCCTCTCTGCTCAGCAGGTTCGCAGGCAGCGGGGAGCACACGGGGAGAACAGGAGGCGTGTCTGGTCCTCGCCCTAAATGCGCTGGGACCAGGGGAATCAGCGGCAGAGGGCGGAGGCAGCTCTGGGGGAGCCTAGGGGCGGGCAGACCCCGGAGACACCGCCCTCCTGCAGGTGGACGGACAGGCCGGGACCCCGCTGAGCTGACTGCGAATGTGAACCTCAGCAAGGCTGGTTTTCGGAGGAAATATAAAGCCACCGAGCCCTGGGCCACGGGTTGTGACACTCCAGAGAAGTGGTGGCCCCACGATGCCCAGCCCGCAGGAGGAAGCCACACAGGCAGGAGAGGACTGGGCGCCACATCTTTTTTTTTTTTTAAACTAAATGTCATTTACAGTGTAGCAACTCACTTTCCCTGTTAAAAACCTCCCTGCGGAGGAGAGGCAGGGAAGGGGACACAGCCGAGCTCCAAGCCTCTCACTGGCCCTGCTGGTTGCGCGGCGCACAGACCTCCCTGGGCCTCGCGCTGGGCGTCTGGGGAAGGAATCACAGCGAAAACCCCCTCGAGAGAACACACTGAAATGCCGACTTAAAGCTAAAGTACGCGATGAAAGCAGAATCTGCAGCAAGTAGAGAAAAAAATCGTGGCAGAAAACAAAGAGCAATACCAGGAGACCTGGCAGCAGCACTTTCTAGAAGTCAAATTAAACGAGGAACACTCGCCCTAATGGAATTTCTTTTCTCATTACTTAAAATAAACCAGGTCACTGAAATGGGCTTACGCTCTGGCATTTGGTTCATTTTAATTTCACTTCTCTTTCGTTAAACCATAAATTCCCCTGGAAATGCCTCAGACCGGCGCTCGCCATTCCTGGGGCGCCTGACGGTCCAGGGGAAGTGCTCCAGCAGGAGCCCAAAGCGGCGACAGGCGGCCCTCCATGCTCCACGCTTAGGTCAACAGCTGCTCTACGAGCACGAATTACCTCCGTGGCTAGGAAGCCTGTGCGGACTACATGCGGAGTCTGGGAGAAGCCTCAACGCCAAAGAGAAAGACAGTGAACAGCTCAGAAACATCCAAAGGGAGCTGGACTTCCTTGAGTGCGGCCATCACGCTTCCTCCCAGAGCCATTAGTGTTAAATACACCTTGATGATTTAAGTTAAGTGTGACTACTATTGAAATGAACGATTCAACTGAGCTCTGACCTATTTTTCCTCCCAAAAGCAAAAGGGAATAATGATAGTTTTGAGAATTACATTTTTTGGTTCCAGCATTTCTCTGGAAGTTATCTCACAATAGAGCTAAAGGCAAAATGCCTTTATTTGCTCAGTGACATTTATTTGCCTTAAAATGTAGTTATTTATGCTACTGCTCATAGGACAGAATTTTTATGACAACTTATTAAATTATATTTGTTTATTTTTAAACCATACAGACCAACGGGCATTCAGGAAGGAACTAAACTCAGTATGTAATATCATAGCTAAGTCTATGATACAGCTATAACTACACGATATGAGAGGACCAACGATCAGCATGAGAAACACAAATTAACATGTACGTGTAGCTGAAACCACCTACCCCTGGCGGAGAGTTTCTTGGTGTTGATGATTTTTGCAGCATATTCTTGTCCAGTAGGGATTTTCATGCATCTTCTCACCACTGAGAAAGCCCCCCTGGAAACCACAAATCACCAGGTCATCAATATAATCAGCTCTGATAGTCTATTTAAAAATTACAACAATCTGAGCATTTTTATGGAATGCAGTGAATTTTCAAATATCAGTACACTACGGTGATCTACAGAAAATGAACAATTCTTGGAGACCTAGAGCTTAATGCTGAGGAATAAAAGTAAATTTTATTTAACTGGCAGCACACATTATTAATCAACAAAATGAAAGGAACCGCCAATTATGAGGACCTTGTTCGCACATGAAATCAGAAAACCTTTCATAATTCACACTCACACAGCACAAAACGCTGAGACGAAAACCCTGCAGAGAGCAGAGCTGAGGAAGAGCAGCACAGACCCGCTGCAGATTTATTTTGATAGGGTAACAAATTAATCTGGCTCCAAGTAAGTAAATATGGCGATTGTTTTCATTAAAATATAAATCTTGGAAACATTTGTGTGATTTCTCTGCTGTTTTTGGCTGGGGGAGGGGAGAGGTTTGAATTAAGCTGCTCTTCAGACAAATCCTCCATGTTTTAACAGCTAACAGTATATAAACATGTAACGATAGAATGTTCACTCCATTTCAAACATAGTTCCATTTCCTTTCATTTAGCTGCATAAAACAGCACCATACACTTAACTGCACCCTTTCAGCAGTAATAGTGGAAGCAGCAGCAGAGGACTGGGTTTGGGTCAGATGCTGCATAAATCGTAAATCAGCATCCCGGTCGCCCCTGGGTCCCCGTGCACGGGCATCACCAGGTCCCCTGTCCCTCCCTACACACCTCCAGCTCCTGAGTCCCGGTGCAGGGCCCTCAGCAAGTCTCTGTCCACGCCCTGCACACCTCCAGCCCCTGGGGTCCCCGGCACAAGCCTCAGCAGGTCCCTGTGTCTTCCCGCACACCTAAAGCCCGTAGGTCCCCGTGCATGGGCCTCAGCAGGTCCCTGTCCCTCCCTGCACATCTCCAGCGGTCCTGCAGGTCCACGCACCGCTAGGCCACCCTGGAGGCTCCCCGGTGTCCAAAGAGCTCTCCCACAGCGCGTGAGCCCTGGGAAGGGATGGCGAGCGAGTCACTGGGGCCAAGGGTGACTGTGGAGCCGGGCAGGGTCGGCTCGTCGGGGCGGCCACTCTCGGGACGTGGAATTTGGGGCGTCAGTAACACGGCGCCGCAGGGGCGGCGCGTCCCCGTCCGCGCGTGGTCGTCCCGCGGACTCCGGAGGCATCTCGGCTTAGAGAGCGGTCCAGGCTGCGTCCACACACGTCTCGGGGTGACCGCTACGACCGCGGGGCCCGCCGAAGCTCCAGGGCGACCGGGTGCAGGGTCCCCCAGGTCCGCCCCTCCCCACGGAGAGCCCCCTCGTGGCCCTGCCCTGCCCTCCCTCCCCGCCCTCCCGGAGGCCCGGCGCCGCGCTTACTTTCCGAGCTCCTCGAAGAGCTGGTACTCGTCCGTGAACCGGGTGCAGGTGGTGGTGGAGGCCATCCTCGGGCCGGGCTGCCCGGCTGACGCTGTCCCCGGCCGGGCTGTCCCCGGAGCCGCTCTCCGTCAGCGTCCGAGAGTGGCCGGCCGCCGGGAGCGCGCGGGGCGGGGGTGACCAGAGGGTGGCGCGGGGCCCTTCTCCTCCTCGCCGCGGTCGGCTGCTCCTGTAGACGCCGCACCGCCCTCTTCCAGGCTCTCTCCCCAGACAGAGGGGCCGAGCGCTCGAGAACAGGGGCCGGGAAAGGGAAAACAGCCCGCGCGGGGCGAGACGCGAGCAGCCAGCAGCTGCGAACGCTCCCCAGGGCCGGCGGGCGGGGCGGCGGAGGCAGGGAGCCCTGGGCGGAGGCGGGGCCGGGGCGGGGCTCCAGCCGCGAGGGGGCGGGGCCTGGCGGAGGGGCGGGGGAGGCGGGAGACCGAGGCCGGAGGCGGAGGCTCGAGACTGAAGAGCAGAGGCGGGGTCAGGAGGCGGGGTCAGAGGCAGGGGCGCAAGGCCGGCAGACAGGCGACGGCTCCGGGCCGGACCGGGCCGGTGGCGGGAGGACCAGGACCGGGAGGCGGGGCGGGGCCGAGCCAGGGGCTGGGGGCGGGGCTGGAGGAGGGGCCGGGGCGGGGCCCAGGGCCCGAGGCTGGAGCGCCCAGGCCCTCTGACTTCCGCGGGTCCTCCCCGGCGGGTCCGGCCCTTTCTCGGCGACCCCAGCCCCGGACCCTCGCGGGCCTCACGCGCGAGACTGGAGAGGCCGGACGGGTGCAGGCGACGACGCCCGCGCCTCCCTCGGGGCCGCCTGGGCGGGGGACGTGGGCGGCCGAGGCCTGCAGGGTGGGCCCCGCGGCCCCTCAGCTGAGGCGACCCCGCCGCAGCCGCGCCTCCCTTCTGTCAGGACTGCCCCGCGCCGCCGCTTCCCAGGCCGGGATGCTCAGGCTCAGGCCATCCCCGAGGGCTGCGGCTTCGGGCATCACGTTAACGGAACGAAAGCGAAAACGCCGCCACCCGCCCACAGCTCGGCTCGCGAGGGACGCGCTGTCAGCTCAATAAGTTCCGAGAGGAAGGCAGTTCTCGCGAGATTTCCTGCGCAGGGGGCGGGGCGTGGCGGGCAGGGAAGGCGGGGTGTCGGTCTCGCGACCCAGGGGCTGACGTCACCCGCCTCACGTGAGCGTGCCTCGCCTGACCCCTTTGCGAAGAGGAGGAGCGGCGTGTGCCTTGGTCGCGCGCTCGAAGCTCTGCCGTGCGGTACGAGCGACCGTGCTGCGCAAATGCCGGGCGGATAGCACGTAGCGTTTCGGGAACGGCCCTGCTCATTAGCATGTGTGCCATCGTTTACAGTGAAAACGAGAAGAATAACCGTGCATTACATTTAAAACGGTAGGGAAATGGCTGATGACTAAAACCAGCCCTGGGCCTTTCCTTCAGTCCTGTGCCTTTAATAAACTATAAAATTGCAAATTTAGAGAGAGATCATAAACAAAATGTTATGAAAGGTTTTTGCCAAATTATCACCTTTTATTTTACAGCACTGGACTGGAAAACGTTGGCGTTCCATTGCTCATTTGTTCATCGTTAGCACGACATCATGGACTCAAAATTTCACGGCTGGATGATAAACGGTAACTTGGAGATAAAGAGAACCTAAGATTTAAAGGAGTTGTTTCTTGCTTCCAGAGGCTGCTATTAAAAAAGCAAACCAGCCTTGTCCACGTGACGCCTAATCCTCATTGCCCTATGTCCTGATCTGGGGAATGCTAGACTGACTGCCAATAACCGAGCATTACCAAAGTTCTCAGAATGTTCACAACTTTGAACGCTTCTTAAAACAAAACTGAACTTTGTACATATCTTGATTCTCAGTCTTAAAAAGCAAATAATGTGTAAAATGTAGAGCTACAAAAAAAGGCTGAAAACGAAAACTATATAAGAAAGAAATAAGGTGTCTAAATATTAATAACTGGACTATAAAATTGAAAAAAAATCCAATTTGGTCTAGGCTAAAGATTTTAATACGTTTTAAATATTTAACAATGTAGTTTCAAGTTATAGCGCAATTCAATATTCTCTGAATCTAAAAATAAAAAGTAAAATTAAAACAATAAATAAAGGTAATATAAAATTTTACAACTCAGGAAGAAAATTGTTTTTTTAAATATTCAAGTAACGAGGCCTACATAATTACAGTATTTATCTCAGTTACTTAAATTACTGACAATTGTAAATCGTTAACGATAATTGTGTGATACAATAAAGGAAACAATTGCGTTTTAATGTTGATATGTTATCAGACAATAAATGTGTAGTTTTCTAAGCAAACACTATTTAGTCTATAGTTGCGCCGTTCCTTAATCTGTATCCTGGACTAAAACATTTCTTATTTGAAGAGCGTCGACGGTTATTTCTGAAGGTCGGACGCACGGCTGCACGGAAGTCCCGCGGGGATGACAGTCCGTGCTTCGGCCCTGCTCTGCGCTGCCCTCGTCCTCAGCACACCCGCCAGACGATCTCCTTCAAAGCCCCGTCCGAGCACATCTTGTCTTTGCTCGAAGCCTTCTGAAGCCTTCCCATCTCCAACGGATTGAAAACCAAAATCCCAAAATTGGCTTACAAGGCCCTAGAGGACCTGCCCATCGCCCTTGCTCCATTATTAACCTTCCGTCCTGTGTTCGCCTGGCTCCTGCTCCCACGCTGGCCTCTGCTGTTCCCGGAGCATGACAGGTGCTCCCACGAGGGACTCTGCATCGGGGCTTGGTTCCCTCATCCCCACAACGTTCGCCTGTTTTCCCCCTCCCATTTCTTTAACTCCCGCAGTTTTCCACCCATCGATGCGGCCTTTCCTGGCCACTTCCCAATACTGCACTTCTTTCGAACACGATTTCTATCCTAGCTCCCTGCTTCATTTCCCCTGAACGCCCATTGCCATCTAGTATGCTACAAATTTTATGTTTTCCTTGTGAATCGTTAATTCCCAACTAGCATATGAGCTCCCCAAGGGCATGAGTTATTGTCTGTTTTGTTCGCTGCTCCACTTCCAGCAACTAGAATAGTGCTTGGCACATAATAGCTGCTTGATGAATTGTGTTGAGTAGACGAATTAATTATTTTGGGATTTAGATTATCTAATCACAATTTTCATATTAAAACTGGTAGTCGATAATTAACATAACAGACTTCTTACCGTAAGTGTGATCGCTCTTAATCAAGATGGTCACAGTATCCCATTACTAATAGTACTTATGCAGAAAAAAGGATTTTAAAAATACACTAATAGTTGACATCGAGAGAAAGGATCTAGTACTGATTTTCTTGCCATCGAAGTCCTTAAAGAAAGAAGAAATTTCTGTTTTTTAGGTATAGTAGACGTACTAAATTTTGCAATATAATAAAAGATGCCAAAAGTTTCAAAAAACTAGACCTCGTGATACAAGTCAATGTAAGGAAATAAAAATGTGGCTTTATTTTTCGTTTCTTCTGTCACTGAATCTGAACCTTTTTTTTTTTCATTTTTAAATTAAATTTATTAGGGGTAGCACTGGCTAATAACAAAGTCCAGGTGTACAACTTTATAATACGACATCTGTGTGCTCGCCCCCCTGGTGTTAGGCTCGGGCACTGAGTCACCCTTCTATAGTGACTTCACACGGAAGAGGCCTAACGTGTAGACGCCGGTGGTGGCTCGCCAGCACGCTTAGGGAAAAAGCCTTCAGTATGCCCAACCGGGCGTCTCCTGGTCTGGACCTGCTGAGTTTCAGAGTCATCTCCTTGTCCCCGCCCCACGCCCTGACTCCTAAACACTTCCAGAACTTTCCGTCCACTGCGTGCGCCTCTCATCGCCGGCACTCTAGACCGACCTGCTGCCTTCTCCCTGCCGGCCTGCAGGACCGGCCTTTGAACTGCAGCCTTCTGCTCTCTCATCTCTGCACGTCTGAGAGAATGAGCCTTTGAAACAAACCCAATCCCACCAGTCCTTTGCCAATGTGCTTGTCACTTCTCTAGTCATCTCGAAAGCGATAAAAACCTTTTCCATGTTTTAAAAAGCCGTGACCTGTCTTTATCTGTTTCTTGCATCTTGTTTGAGAGGACTTTCCTAGTCCCACGGTTATGTTCTCCTAATATTGTTATACTTACTGTGATTAGTATTTGAACATAACTAAAATGTATTGTGAATGGTACGAGGGAGGACCTACTTTCATTTTTTCCCCTAAAATAGCGAGTTTTTCCAAAGAATTAACTGAATTGTTCATATTTTCTCACTTATTTAAAAGAACTTTAAAAAAAAAAATCATGTACCTGCTTCTATGTGGGAGCACGTTCTTACTCTGTGGGGTTCTATTAATCTATTCGTGTGTTGCTGTGACAGTTCTCTTAATTCAAGCAGCTTTAGCGGAGGGCAACGTCTCCATCGTTGTTCATTTTCGGAACATTTTATTTTTTTTAAATATAAATATCAATGGTTTAAATTTTAAATTATCTTTGTCAAAACTTGAATTTTCATCGTGTACGGAACAATGGCAAGGATTTGCTGCCTGCTCTGTATCAGGTGGACAGCACAGACTGGACGCATGCTACATCCTAAATATATTTTCTTAATATTCTAGACCAATTCTGAACCAATCCTGCATAGTCACAGTACCTGCTGTCTCATCTGCATGGCAGGCCCAGCTAACTAATTAGTGTTTGTTAAATTTATTATCCAGATACTGCTTATTTATATCCTAGATCACCGAGGCCTTTGATATTTAACTCTCTGCTTATTTACTTCCCAGAAGTTGGTTATGGGTCTGCTCATGCATTCCTTCAAAAGCACAGAGAAGAGCTTTTAAAAAGCTCCTCGCCCCGTGAGGAAGTGCGCGTGGCCAGGCAGCCCCGAAGCCGTGCCAGCCTTCTGGAGCCCGCGGGTGGAACACGCCGACAGCCCGCCCCACCTCCACAGAGGGCCGAGAGGGGAAGGGACGCAGACACCCCCAGGAGGTACAGACCCCGAGCCCACTCCGGTTTCTTCACACTTTAGGGGTGGCCGGGAAGGCAGCCCTGCCGACAGTGCTGACCATGGCAGAGCACTGTCCCCTGGTCCCCAGAGACGTCCGAGGGGGAAGCTGCTGCTCCCCGGGCTCCTGGCTCCAGACTTGGAGGACAAATGTCTACTTCTTGAAGGCCTGGCGTTTTGAGGTCCCTGTTGGCTGTGTGGGCCGGCCCGGCCTATCTAAAACAGAACAAGTAAAACCGTTAAAGTGTAAAATAGCACCATAACCTGAAGCTTATGGGTAGATTACAATTAATGCCTGGAAACAGGTGATTTGGATTATGACTATATTTTATTTTTCCATGTGATTAGTTTCCCTTAGTGAGGGGACTGAGAGTTAGCTTTGTGGTGGAATGGCTCAGCTGTAGTCAGAACAAGACTCTATATGGTCCGAGCTAAAAAAAATGCAGGAAAGAGCTAGTTTACCATCCTCCCTCCCTCCTGTGCGTGCACGCACACGCACACGCACGCGCTTCCATTCACGGGGAGCCGGACGTTTAGAGGTCCCGGGCCGGGCACACCCTCTTGGCAAGCCTCCCCTTTTGAATGCTTTTCTACTTTGCTTATTATACCCATGGGGCAAAAAGCTTCAATTAGTACCCTATTTGTGAGCAACACTTCCTCTTCACAACTATTTGGTTCATTTAACAGAGAATGTGTGCCCTCAAATTAAGAGTGAAGAGGTGTTTTTGAAGGTGGAGGTAATTAAACTGGGCAGATCATCAACAAACAGAAAATAAAGCGCGGAACTCCAGCGGCTTCGTGGTGAAGAGCTGTGCCGTTAACGTGCAACATTTATTCTGTGAATCGTGTTTGCGTATTAGGCCGAGCATTCAGAGGGTGCAGAGCAGAATAGTGTCCCCACTTTTACATGGCTTATCTTTGAGTGCGGAGCTAGGCATTAAATCAGCCATTCATAAAAATTTCAGTACTATAAAGGAAGAATGTCGGGAGCTGTGAGAATGTGGACTATTTGTCCTGGTGGGGAAGACAAAGGTTTTCTGAAAAAGGATGAGCAAAATGAGATCTGAAAGATAAGTAGGAATTAACTAGATAAAAAAAGTCCAGGGAAAGCATGCTAATAGGTGGAACAAGGCCATTCAAGGAACCAAATGAGGTCCAGTGTGGTTGGGGCAGC
>NW_024352148.1:784410-907366 GCF_902729225.1 Pteropus medius
ATAGAGGGATGGAGGGATGGAGGGATGAAGGGATAGACTGATGGACGGACAGACAGATGGGTGGAGGATGGAGGGATGAAGGATGGGTGGATGGAGCCATCAACAGATAGATAAAATTCTCAAAGGACACCTTCCTAAATCGTCACTGTGGTTATCTTTGAGGGTAGAAATATGAGTGAATTTTCGCAGTCTTTCTGGATTTTCCTTCCCTGAATACATTTTATTTGTGTAATAAGAGCAATGAATGCTATAGAGACATGAAACGTTTGAATTTGCACGTGGCCGGGAATCGGTACATGTATTCCAGAATCGAGAGGAAGTTCAGAATTTGTAACACAGCGTTTCCTCTTTGGGATCTCCTTGTTGGGTGACGGGGGACAGGGTTGGGGAACACTGCCCGCTGCTCTGTGACGGCAGCGTTTCACAGCAGTCACGTAAGGAACGTACTGTCACCGTCTGGATGAGAAAGCTGGGCCCCAAATGTTCAAACAACTTCACTTCCACTGGGAGCAAGGCCAGTTTGGTCCCGCGTTAGGCGGTGCCTAAGGTAATGACAGCAGGTGGCAGGTGCTGAGTTCGCAGGACTCGGGCCTGTGTCCGTCACCTTCGTTTTACATGAGGGAGGAGGACAGCCTGAGCGCCCAGAGTGGAGTGACGAGGTAACGGGTCGCAGCTGGGCCAGCGAGCCCAGAGCCGGCCCCCCAGCCACATGGCACAGGCGTCGCCACGGCTGGGTGCTCACTCGCCGTCTGCCTGCGCGTGGGTGGCGGCAGGCGAGCCGCATCGGCCGGTGCTTGTTAGGCGGAGGGGCAGCGCGGAGCGAACAGATGGTGACAGGCCTCCGTCTTCAGGGGACACCAGCTGAATCCCCTGCTTCACTAGTCGGCCACACGACCCCTAAGTGTCGGGCACTGTTAGCCAGTCGACGGCTGCTTTAGCAGAGGGATAGGGGAGTTGGCCTGTGTGGCCGTCACCTCCGCCTCCCACCGCGGAGCCCTGATCTCCCTCCTGTCTCCCTGGGGGGGCCTCGCCCTCGGCCTGGCCTCAGCTGCTTGTTTCCTCCCATGTCTTGTCTGCTTGGGATCTGCGGATCTGACCGCCAGCAAGGGGAAGCGTAGGGCCGGCTTCTGACCGCTCCGGATGTTCCAGTGCCGTGATGTCCCCGGGCTGCTCTCGGAACTCCAAGCCAGGCGCTTCCAAGAGGCGGGCGAAGTGGCGTGTCAAGGGGGGTCACGCTCACGCCGCCGCTGCCGCTGCCCCTGTGTGCGTCTGTGCACGCTGCCTCCGTCCCTCTGCCCCAGGGCCCTCCAACGACCAAGGGCCCCAGGGACGAAATCCTGGCACCCCCACCTCGTCCTCGCGGGAATCTGTAGAATGCTACAGGCCAGCTGCCACCTCTTCCCGAGACCTGTTTCCTTTGGGTCCCCCATTCCGGTTCTCCTGGGTCTCCAGCTGCCACGGTTGTGCCAGCCTCACTCGCTTTTCTGCCTTGTTCTTCTTCCTTCCCTCTTTCTTTCCATCTGGGCCTCTCCCGGGAGGGCGGGGCGGGAGGCACGCGGTCCCACCCACAGCAGGGCCGGGCCCTGGAGGCTCAGGTGCTCGCTCTTTATTTTTTCATTTTTTACGCCTACAGCACCTGGTCTTCCTAGGTGGTCTCCCATCCAAGCACTAACCAGGCCCGACCCGGATGTTCCAGTGCCGTGATGTCCCCGGGCTGCTCTTGGAACTCCAAGCCAGGCGCTTCCAAGAGGCGGGCAAGTGGAGTGTCAAGAGGGTTCACCCGCTTAGCTTCCGATGGGACGGGATCAGGCGTGTTCGGGGGGCGTGGCCATAGACCAGGTGCTCCATCCTACCTCTGACTTCACGCCTCGAAGCGGAAGCACGTCCTTCCCAAAGTCTCGGTTTCTGCTACTGCGCCCCCTCCCCACCCTTTCAGACTCCGTCGTTGGAGTGATGTCTGATCTCTTCCTCCTGGTCCCCATTTACCACGAGACCACGTCCTGTAGGCTCTGTGTTAAAAACACCTGTATGAAAATCCCCATTAGGGTTTACTGCCTCCGACGCACACCCGCCAGCATTGAGGGACACCAGGACCTCAGTGCTCAGTGACGCGATGGCGCCGGACTGTTCCACCTGCTGGCCGGCTCCTCTGCACTGCCTGCCTCACCGGCAGTCACCTTCTCTATTAAAAATGGGACCCTACAATAAGTTTCCAGGCTGATCTGCGATTCTACATTCCTCCTGTGGTAAGCACTGTTCCTGTAGCATTCGTTGTGGGACGAACACGTGGCTAACCACTTTACGTCCATCATTTTTAATCCTCTCAACAATCGTGACAGACGAGACTTGGACCTGCTGTCCACTTGATCGAATGAGATTCGATTGTTTGCTTCCGTAGGTCACAGCTTCCAGAAGGCGCACACAGCCGTCCTTCGATACAGGTCTCCCGGATCCCAGAGCCTGCGCTGAGCGTTTCATATGTGATGCTACAAAGATGCACATTTTTGTTTTCTACGTGACTATGTGTCAGAGAAAATGTACAAATCAACCCAACGAAGGCAAGAAACTCACGCTCAGAAATTGTGTCAATGTAAAATGAGACCGAGCATAAGTATAAGAAAGTAGATATCGATACTTTAACCTATTCTAGATTTCTTAGCTCAGATTCAAGTAGTGGTGTTTTTCCGATGGCCAAGTATTTACTTATACCCGAACCATGATTGTCACTGTAAGAAGGGGACCCGTCTGCCACATGCCGAGCCACAGTGGGGACATCCTCTCGGCTGTGGGGATGGCCACTGTCAACACAACTACACAAAGGACGTCGCGAGCCGTGTGCCTCTCCCATACAAACGCAAGTCCCTGCACTGCCAACCGGAAGGCGGGCAAGCGCGTCTGTGAACACGGGTCTGCGAAGCCCCGGGACGCCACCGTTAACGGGAAAGCGAAGCTTCCCCCCGCCCTCCTGAAAACAAAACCAAACTCAACAACGAAACAGAAGCCTGGCGAGCTCTGACGCGGCCGCAGCCTCTGACGCGGCCGCAGCCTGCCCCCCGCTGGCCGCCGGGTGACTCCGGCCTCGTGCTTACCCTTGCGTGCTCCTCTGCCTCCGTCTCAGTTCTGCCATGTCGCCGTTTCTCATGCCTACAGCACCTGGTCTTCCTAGGTGGTCTCCTGGTCTCCTGGCTTTTGTATAAAAGCTTCTGATTCTTTCTTTTTGCCCCCTCTACAATTCTATGTTTAAACGTTGCTCCGAAGCGAGAAGAGGCATTTTATGCCGGGCAGCACGGCTCGCAGTCCGGTCCGAGGCGCTCGCTCTGCGTGGAGTGTGAACGGAAATGCGGTTCACACCCATGCGGTTGGAGGCCCCCTCTTCGCTGACGGCCTTGTCAGCCTCTGACAGCGGGAGCAGCCCCGGGGCGGAGGAGGGCACGTGGCTGTGCTCGAATGTCGGCGCGACACAGGTTACTGCCAGAATCCTATGCGCATCCGCCAGCGACACCTGAGACACTACTTCATCGTCAGTATCCATGGAACTCAGTAGTTTTTTGTTAGTTTGTTTTCAAGCGTCAGCAATGATCTCGAGCTACCTTAAGCAAAGCGCAGGAATTTATTATAAAGATTCCAGAATGTTCTAGAAAACAAAATGACAGGAATAAACCTTTGTGTCGAAGAGGTTTAGAATTTAGAAGCGAAAGGGGTGCCAGAGGGTTCGGACGCCCCGGCCTCCCGGGCTTTGCTCTGTTCGGCGTGAGGTGGCACAGCCGGGCAGCCCCAGCGCGGTACGGGCCGGTCCGCACGAGGGCCTGTCCGCCCAGGACGCTCAGCATACGTCTAGTTCTGCCAAGCTGTGGCCCCCCGGGTCGAGCCGTCCTAGGAAGGGTGACCCTTTCTAGTTCCGAAGGCGGCATGTGGGCGAGGGAGCCCCACCAGATGGCGTGGCTTTGCACGCTTCAAGTCCGGTCACAGGAGGAAAATAAATATGGTCCCCGCACCTGGTTCAAGCAGCTGTGGTTCAGAAGGTGGGGATACGTTTTTTTAAAAAATGTGCCTTGGCGAGACGTCAGTTAGACTTCGGAGCAGTTCCACCTCTAGGTGTCTGTGTTTGACACCACCCCCAAACCGCCAGCCTTAGCGATCTCCTGAGTCCATCGCTTACGGGATTTACATCATTGGGCAGCAGGCCAAGAGCAGGGGGCACAGCCCGCCTCTCGGGGGAGGGCCGGTTCTCATCCCGCCACATGCGTAAAATTCTTCATGGGTTGATCGGCCTTGCATTTCTAGCGGACCAGAGATCTATTTATTTTTCAATTAAAATATAAGGTGCTACTGTGGAAATATTTGTTTTGTATGCTTCTTCCAAAGTAATTATTGTCTTCTTCTTACAGTTATCAGATTTAGCAAAGAGAAATACAAGGCACCAAGTTAAATTCAAATTTCAGGTAAATCATGAGTAATTATTTACTCTACGTATTCCCCAGGGGATATTTGGGACATAGACATACTAAACACCTTGTATGAACACACGGTAAGTAATCAGTCATCATTCATCTGAAACTAATTGAACCGGGCTTCCTTCGTTTTATCCGGCAAGCTGAACTCTGGACAACATCTTTCAGAGGCTTCTAGACCTGAGTTGGGCTGAGGGGCGGAGTCAGGACCTGGAAACAGACGCGGACCCTTCCATGGAGAGGACAGTAGGGGTTGACTTGCTGGCTTACAGTGGAATATATGATCGCCTGGTCTCTACGAGCGAAAAGGTCTACGTTTTGTTAGGTGGCGGAAGATGAAGAATATGTTATATTATTGTCATAGTGCTAGACATGTATTCAATCACACGATGGAGCAAGGACATTTTACAAGTAAAATACAGCTAACTAAATGGCACATAGTTTTCACAAAAAGCTAATTTACTTGTTGAGAGCTGGACAAAGTTAAAAGTTAATCATTATTTTAGACTTTTTTTTTTTACGTACACATAAATGCACCTGGCTTTAGACTTAATTGGGTTGTTTTAGAGAGAGCGTGATCTTTGTGAGAAATTAGAGAGCTATCTTAATTGTCCTTCATTAGCTATCTTAATTGTCCTTTATTACTCAAAAGCAGTGTGGGCTCTGTCATTGTGGGGACTCGACGAGCCCTCTGTCCCATTGTGTGGATCAGTCACGATGCACATCCTGACCTTGTTTCCGTTTCAAACTCCTATAAGGTGGGTATGAGGATCTAGGTTTTTTAAAAGCTATTAGAAATCGATGCTTAGAAGTATTTCGAGCTCCTCTATACCACACGTATGAATGACAAGTGGTCAGATCTGACCCTGAAGCCTCCATGACAGATCGTAATAAAAAATGTTACTCTTAGTAACATACTCAGCCCACTCCCGAGGCAGGACACAGTGATCGCTTATCTTGGTTTCTTGACTCTTTTTCACTGAGTTAAGGTAGGGAGACATGACTTTGAGAGTGGGCACCGTGAGTGTCCGGCACCCTGGGTACAGTGTCCGCCGGCTTCAGCCGTGGCTCGCTGTTCAGGGCGGCATCGCCAGCTGCCGGCTGTGTTGGGACATCTGTGCAGGTCACAGCGTCTCCACCTCTGGAGACACACGCAGCACCAGGCATGTGACAGCCATGTCCCTGCCCAGACGGGTGGCCCGCTGAGGCTCCTGGTGACCTCTGAAAAGGGACACGGACACAGCGACTCCGGGGCTCCTGAGGCTGACAGACGTTCCGGTTAGAGCCCACTCTAGCGTCCGCTGGGCCACGCCCTGGTAGATGTGTCACATTTGTGAGCTGAAGAATTCTCCAGAGAATCCTGATGACGTCGGGACACAGCGTGACGGAGGTGTCGGAGGTGTCGGCGCTGACAGCAGGGAGAGACTCTCGGAATCCCCACCAGGACAAGGGGCTGACGGGAGCCCGGCCAGACCCCGGGAGACCGGGGAGCGAGCAGTGCCGCCCAGACTGGGGACGGGCGGGGCGTCTGGGCGGGGCTCAGAGTGGCTTAAAACTTATTCCTCACGCTGTTGACAGGGACGACACACCTCGTAGCAAGGACAGGAAGCACGCACAGCGGGCACAAACGGAAGAAGGGACACTCCCGTGCAGCTGGGAATTCCGAGCTCGACCCTCTAGGTCCGGTGGTGCTGGTCAGGGCGAGCGAGGTGGGCCACTCCCGGGCACACGTTTACTCCAGCAGGGCCACCTTCGCGTCATCAGACTCGGATCATGCCTGTCCACTGCCTGCCCGCACCGTCGGACACGGTGCTGGGGGGCATCAGCCACACGTGTCCCCGCTTGCCTTCTGCTCCCCGAACCCACGTCACAGGCCTCCCTTCCCCGCTCGGCTAAGACGACTGCTGTCAAGGCCACTTGTCACCTTCTCGTTGCTCAACCCAACAGCTAGCTTTTTTGTCCTCAAGGCTCTTGCCCTCTCCTCAGATGTTGGCACAGGAAATTATTCTTTGAAAGCATTTTCCGCACTTGGACTCGGGACAACGCTCTGCCCTAGCTCATCCTCTCCCTCTCCGTCTTCTGTGGGTTCATTTTCTCGCTCTCTGAATTTGGGACTCTCCCGAAGCTCAGTCCCTGGAACAGCACCTTCGATCACGCAGACTCCTTTCAATCTCAGCCCAGTTCCACAGCTTTAAATGGGGCCTCCCCAGGAGAGACCCCAAGACCTGCCGGTCCAGCCTGCACGAGTGCCCACAACCTCCCTCTTGTATATCCGGCTGCCCGTCGTCCTTGCCACCCGGTCAGAGCGGACGCATCAGACTTCGCTGGTCTCACGCCGACTCCCGAGTCCCCGGCCATCCGTGCCAGCCATTCCTGCAATTCATGAAACCTCATTTTTAAAGATGCTCAAAAACTTCAAAGTCCTCCGTGCTTTTCTGTATCTCGCACTGGGTCTATCAGCGGATGTTGCTGGTTACACATCGAAACGTGTCCTGACTCTGACCACGTCTCAGCATCTCCATCGCCTGGTCCGACACCAACGCTCGCCTCAGGCACGGCGAGAGTCTCTGCTCCAGACACCTGCATCTACCCCCCGCCCGGCGACTGGTGCGCACGCCACACAACACGCCGGACCGCCGTTTCTTTCTGCACTCAGTGAAACCCAAAGCCCGTCTCTGGCCCCAAAGCCCTGGGTGACCTGCTCTGTGTCACCTCTCTGAGTCGGGCCGCTCCCACTGTCCGCTTTGCTCACCGTGCCCCAGCCGTACGGGCTTCCCTGCAGGGTCCTGCCTGTGCCCGCGTCCTTCCCCCTGCCCGAGACAGCAGATGGCCACAGCATGACGCTCTCCCGCTTCCTTTGTCTGTTTAAATGCCATCTTCTGGGCGGCACTAATGTCCTTCCTGTCCACAAAGCTCTTTAGGCCGTTGGACAGTGGTGCCGCCGGCTGCCTGGCTCAGAGCCCAGGCCTCAGACACTGACCCCGCGCCCGCCTTGCACCCTGCCTTTCCCGGCTCCGGGTGGCCTCTCCGCCTGGTTGCCAGCACAGCCTTGGCCCAGCCTGAGTTGAACACACTTAAAACCAGCTGCCCCGCGGAGCAGCTCCGCCAAGCGGCAGCGGGTTCTGGGGCCCGTTTCTCCGTGTCACTGCAGTCGTCACTGTCCTTTCTCCTGTGACGATGAAAAGGGACATCTTAGAGGCCGCAGCAGAGGTGACCGCGATGGGGTAGCCGGCCAGAAGTGCCTGCTGACGAAGGCTTCATAATGGGCCTCGGGGAGATTCCAACCTTCCCCAGAAACTCTCCTGCAAATACTCCGCCTGAGAAACAAACTCTTTAATGCAATTCAAATAATACATTTTTTTTTTTGTAAATGTGAGAGTCTATCGCATCAGGAATTGGGCCTAAGTACAAAATTACTTTATTATTTAGGAAAAGAAGAGGTTAATAAGCTTTCAATAGATACTAAATGAATGCACGATCATTCATATTAGTGTTCCCAGATTACATAAATTTAGAAATAACATAGACAGGTACATTAAAAAATTGGAAAGTGTGTTCATATTCAGTGATTTTAACTTTAAAGAAAATGAGCCAACGGAAGATCAGAATGACGTTGGTTTTAAATAGCGCTCATCAGGAAGAAAGGGTTTAATTAAATGGAATAAATCCAGATCTTTTTGTGGCCGAAGCACCTTTACCGTTGTGGAGTGAGGAGCCATCTGAGTGGTCTTTCTGTCCCCTCCCACCCATGAGCAGTGATCTGTCTGAACCCTGCACTTCCTTGCTCCGCTGCCCCGACCCCAGCGAGCCCAGCCCCAACGCTTACTTTTTCAGCTGTGCCCCTGACCACCTGTCCACTCTGCCCTTCCCAGCTGCGGGCACCCTGCACGCTCTGTAAGGCCTGAAAGTCACTCGGAGGGAAGGTGCTCCCACGCTCCAGCAGGATTCTGACGAGCGTTCCTCACTGCCACGTGACCTGCCGTCAAGGTGTCAAAACACACCGACAGCCAGTGTTCCCAGCACGAGGACACACGCCACGCACAGAGTCTCAATCCAAACGCTCAAGGCATTTTACACATGTAAAGCATGAATTGTCTTCCCTCCAGATAAGGCAAATAAAATGAAGTTAAATGTGATGATAAATGAAAGACCCATTGAAGTTAAAACTCCGGTAGTCCCTAGAAATATGTTAAGTTTACCCAAATGTTTGCAAAAGCCAGACACAAACTAAGAATATTGAAGCAAATTCCTTGCCCTCGGAAGTATTCAAACATATTTGTGAGATGCATTTAACAAACAGTTTGGTGTTCATATGTGTGCGTTTGAAAGGATCTGAGACACCCTAGAGTTTTTCGGAAGTGACACGGAGGCAAAGGACACAATGGCAGAACCGGACAGCCAGGCTGCACCGGCTGTAAGCCGGCTGTTCACGTGCACGACGCTGCCCGCCAGCAGCGTGCAGGTGACAGATCCCGAGACTCTCTCCAGCAGCTGGGTCGTAAACCCAGCAGCCACGCCACGATCTTCTTTGTCTTGATGGTTCTTGTTTTATGGCCAGAGTTACAAAAAGCCGAACACTCCCATAACAGGCCTGCTTCCGTGTGCCCTGGCGGGTCCTGGCAGCTGCCACACAGGCGTCTGGCAACCCCGGACCGCTCATGGCCTGAGAAGGAAAGGCTGGCGACGGCCGGCCCACAGGCCTCGACTCAGAAAGGGTCTGCGTCACGGTGGATTCATGTCACGTGTGTGTCAGCGCTGGAGCCATCTGATTCAAAAGCGTAAACAAACGCACGAAAGCAAAAAGCCAGCTTCGATGTCGCTTGCTACCTGGGTGTATCAGGCAACACGTGTCTGCTGCTGTCCTTGTTCAAAGGGGAAGCCCACTAGACAAAACACCGTGACAAAGGAGAGGAAGTCTGGGTACGATTTCGTGAGCTTACTGGTAGTTTTCATTTTAAATGGTAATTTTTCCAACGGAGTTATGAAAAATGCCAGAAGATGTACAGAGCTTCAGGTGGGATTACTTCCATTAAATTCAATGCTGTTTTATGATTCAGAATATGAGCGTTTTAATCATTGCAACAGCAAGTCGTAATAAGCACTGTAATAATCACTGCAATAAATATTTGTAATAATACACAGGTTTAGCACATTTCCTTATTTTCCCTTCCCAGTTCTACTCATCACCCTGATAAACTTAGGACTGCACGTCTGCAAACACATAAAGGAATCTTATATGCATCACGTATTTTAAATACTACTGTTTATCAGTGTTATTCGAGAATTTTATTTTAAAATGTAAAATATCTTCAAACATTTTTGAAACGTGGGTATTTGTAAGCTAAAAAAATATATTGCTTAGGGAAGCAACAAGAAGCTAACTAAAGGTGCAGTGGGCCAAGCTGCTTTGGGTCGATGCAACAGGAAGCAGCGCTGGTCAGTCTGTCCTAAGGAAATGGGATTGAATTTACATCTGCGAGTCAGGGGTTTGGCGGAAGAAAGAACTATGGCGCTAGGAGATACCGCAGGAGAGTCATGAGCTTCTAATTTCGTGCTGACGATTAATCAGGTTTTATTCCGGAGTCATGATCAATCTGGGTTCTGTGATTGCTTTGTAACGTGGAGGATTTGCAATGAGATTCAAGGGACAATCTGTTTACAGCTTAATCCTGTGAAAAAATTTCGTGGGTTTAATGCCGTAACCAAATGGGTAGGGCTGAGGCGGTGGCCTGGAACTGACACACTGCTCACTCCTGTAAAATTAGGAAGACTCCTTCTGTTGCGGGCCGTTCTAGTTTGCCTCGTACTACAAGTGTCGACGTTAGAAAGGTCACTTCAGCACTTCTGGAGGGTGGAGATCACATCACTCACTCAATTACCCGAAGCAGTTTTTCACTGAAGTCTAAGTGCTGTGTGAACCGAGCACAGCTTGCTCAAGGACTAGCTGCCCAGCAATGCAGCATGCCTGTGGCGGGCCACAGACCCCATGGCGGGTTAGTCTGCGTTAGTTATCTGTCACCGAGTAACGAGTAGCCCCAAAGCTCCATGGCTTAAACCAGCAAACACCACGAGCTCCTAGCGTCTGTGGGCCCGGCACCTCTGGGTGGCATAGCCGTGCGCCTCTGCCACGGTCTCTAACGAAGCCGTAGCCAAATGGAAGCCATGGCCATGACCGCGTCTGAGGGCCTGACTGGGGCAGGATGCAATTTCAAGTTCACGTCCACGCTGTGGGCAAGATCCCATCCCTGGTAGACTTCTGGACTGGGGTCTCAGCTGCTCACGGCTGCTGGCTGGTCGCATCCTCTCTAGTTCTCTGCCACATGAGCCTCTCTGTGGGGCAGCTCACAACCCAGCAACTGCTCCCATGGGAGTGAGTGGATAGGTGAGCAAGATGGGCGTCAAGACGGAGGCCGGCTTATTCGTAATCTAGTCTTGAACACATCACGCCATTATTTGAGCTGCATTCTACTCTCTGGATGCAAGTCACCAGGTCCAGCCCACACTCAGGAGGAGGAACTATGACCCAGAGCTGGCATTCCGGGAGGCGGGGGCGCTGGGCTGTCTCGGAGTTTCCCACATGTCCACTGACAGATGAGCAAGCGCTCAGAGGTTTACTAACGCTTTTCGAGCAGAACAGAGAGTAAATTTAGGAGCAGGAATCACAGTTGAGATCTTATTGGCTTCGAAGCCCAGAGCGTCTCTACCGCGAGGCCCTGAAACCTGCGGTAACACAAGCAAGTTCACCTGACGTGGGACGTCGCTGGGACACGTCAAAGCACCAAGTCAGTAAGAAGGAAAAGTACACTGCTGTTTGTTTAGAGGGGCGAGAAGGCAAACACACAGGAATGAATATGATGAAATACGCGAGGCCTCCGCCCAGGAAACTACCAAACCACTGTCGACGGCGATTCGAGGGACCGACACAGACAGACCGATACGACGGGCTCGTGGTCCGGAAGAAGCTGGTATCCATACTGTAAAGAAGCTAATTCCTCTCAAATCGACACATGGGTTAAATGCATTCCAAGCCATGATTCCAATGCTTTGTGAGTGTGTGTGTGCAAACTGACAAACTCTCATCCATGTGTATGGAAATGCAAAGGGCCAGGAACGGCCACGATAACCGGAAGGAGCCTCTGCTGGAGGGCTTACCCTTGGTACGACGCTCACGGCACTACGCGTGACAAGTAAATCAACGCCGCCGGCCCCAAAGACCCACAGGTGCACAGTCGCTCGCTTTTCGATCATGTTGGCACTTCGGAGCTAAGGGTTAAAGAGTGTCTTTTCGGCCAATGGTCCCGGGTCAGTTGGACATCCATATGAAATAAAGTGAATCATGCCCTACACACGTATCCAGGTGAAGAGCAGGACACTGGTCTTAGAGGAAAGCACAGGAAAATATCTTCATGAACTTGGACCAGGTGAAGTATCTTTCAAAGGGTACCGAAAGCATCGATCATAAAGGAAAGATGGTTGAATTCAACTACGATGGAATAAAAAATTTCTATTGATTAAAGGAGGCCACCAAGAAGTAAAAGGACCAACCATATAGTGAAGGTATTTACATTATAACTGACAAAACACTCGCATCCAAGATACGTAATGAATTCCTGACAAATAAATGTCAGTACAAAAGACAGCCCAATAAAAAAAGTGGGCAAGAGAAATGAGAGGGCATCTCGAAACAGGGTACCCTGATGGCAGACAAAAAGGAGAGTCGCCTTCGCTGGTAATCAGGAAAAGCCCAGTGAAACCACAGGGAGACGGAGCCGCACACTGTAGGACGGTCGGGGTTAAACGGACGGGGCCCATCATCACGAGCACGGGCAGGGCGTGACGCTGCTGAGACTGTGCTTTGGTGCGATCACTTCTAAAACCTAGTTGGCGTCACCTACTCATGGTGAACATAAACTACGCTATGACCTAGAAATCCTAGGTTCACACCAAACCAAACTGGGACAGAGTAGCTACCCAGGAACGCATCATCAGCAAACTCTGGCCAGCCCCGGATGGGGAGCGATGCAGACGGCCTTAAGCAGTCGCACGGGTGGCAGATTCCATGCAACGACGGAAAGGAAGAGACCACGCCATTCAAAACGGGCGGCTGCAGACGTCCCAGAGGCCAGGCATGAAAGAATGTCCGTGCGGTTCCACAGACGCGACTCTCAGGCGGCGGTGCGGGCTGGGGGACGCGACCCACCTAGCGGGCACCAGGCACGGCCTTCGAGGGGCCCGGTCCCAGCCACACGGCGGAGGAGAGTGAGGGCCCCTAGGAAAAGCGCCGGCCGCCCGGGACAGCTGCGGGATGCCGGCGACGGAGCTGTCGCGGGAACGCCGGCCTCCTTTCCACGCATGCGCAGCTGACCCGCATGGCCAGTAAAAGGGCCGGGAACGTCCTCTCTCACGGCCGCCACTGCCGACGCCGGCCGCGCCCCCACTGCCACTGCTGCCCGGGGCGTGGAGGTGGAGGAGGCTGGGGGCGGGGGGCTTGCTGCAGGCGGGCAGCGGGCTGCCGCGTGGGTGGGTGCGGGCAGCCGCGTGGGTGGGTGGGGCTGCCGCGTGGGTGGGTGCGGGTAGCCCTCCGCTGGGGCGATCCCATGTCACCAGGGCCGTGGACTGTGCTCATCGCCCCTGCAGGGCCTTGGCTGGTGTCAAAGTTGACTTTATCTCAGCGAGGCGTTTCTTGGGCCTGGGGGTGTCTCGGCTGGCACACCAACCCGGCAGGTGAACCCCGACCCCCTCCCCCGTGGCCCTTACAGTTCATGGCGGTTCCGACTGACACCAAGCACGGTGTGCCGGGGAATTTTTTTCACTCACATCCTTTACAAAGTCTTAAGATACGTGAATTTAGAAAAAATGTTATTCATTAGAAAAAAATTATTACATGAACCAGCACTTAGTGTTTGAATTCCTACTATGAGTTATTATAGATACCAAGCTTTAAAATAAACCCATTCCTTTTTCTGTTGAATTTTGACAGAATTCTTTATGCCTAATTTTTTTAGGAAGAAAAAAAAGACCTTTTCTGCCCTTAAAAGTATAACAAAAGCCTTTCCGTGACTTTGAGAAATGGTAAGCATAAAATTCAGATTATAGCTCTCATTATGATGGTGCTGACTAATCACCTCATTAGCAGTGATCACCGGGGTATTAATAGAAATTCCCAACCACAATTCTTTGGCAAGTGTTTAGTGTGATTTGCCAATGTGCCACAAAAGGCAGCCACGCAGCCTGGGAGCTGAAGGGACGAGGCTCATGGAGGTTCAGGAGATGCTGAAGATGCAGAATTCATGAACCGTCCGGTCCTTCGTCCCGAGGACGCACAGTGCTGGCTTCTCGCCTGGACCCACTCTGACGCGTTGTAACAGCGGTGTGTGTGCACTGGTCATTTATTTCCTTGTGCTGTTACTACGTCCTGCATTGAATTACATCCTGAAAGAGACAGCAGCCTTCGGAGAGGCCCTGTATTTTGGTGGCGAGTGCCTCTGTGTGAGCCGCGGTGCAATTACTGAGTTCTCCTGTATCTGAAAATTTAACTCATCCAACACCGAGAGGCGGAATTTGTTTCCCTCCTACTTTCGATTGCATTTTTTTTTAAAAAACAATCCTCACTTTAGTAATCCAAATTTCTCTTTGCTCACTGCCGTGGTGGGGATAATTTGGTAAAAAAAAAAAAATGTGTTCCAATACTTTGTCTATTAAAAACATTTTTTCCCTTTTTATGGGCAATCATTTTTCTTAATTTAAATAATCAAGCCATTCAACTGGATACTTCTTTTAAGTTGAAAGATAAAATTTACAACATACTATATGTTAGGGAAGAAAAATAGTGTTTAATTCTTTATCTTCCACTCATAAAAGATAGTTCTTTGCCTTGGCCAGTACTTTAATACATTTTTTTATGATGCTATTACTCATGGGCAGAATTAAACAAGAAGAAAAGAACTAAGAAGTAAAAATATCTAGTTGTCACATTTCTAATACATTTTAAACATATTATTTGCTAGAAGCAAAAGCCAAGAATCGGACCTTTGAAAGCTGCTTAAAATAAAACGTTTCTGTGAGTCACACGAGCGCTCAGAAAGGGGCGCTGGGAAGCTCGCGTCACACGTAAACCCCGAGTCGTTCCCACTCCGCTGAAGCGAGCGCTTGCCATGTGAGAGGCGTTTTGGAGCAAACGCGTCGGAGGGCTGCATCCCCGAGCGGGCGGCAGGAGCTCTCCGCGCCCCAGTCGGCTTGTCCTGCCCACTGCCGTCTAACATCGCGCCTGGCTGTGCGGAGCCGGCTCACTGTGCAACCTTGACGCTGGCTTGGATGTGAGATGCCCGCACGGTCCATCCCAAACGGAGCCCGCCGCGACTTTACGAAGGTTTGGTAATATTCCGCCAGCGTAAGAAACCAGTCCCCTCCAGGACACCACCCCCGTCCGAGGCGCCTCTGTCTGTGACGACGGAGTTCTCTGAGACCCCCTTTCACTCCTTTTGGCTTCTAGTTTCCCATGACGTTTGGGCTGAAAACCCCGCAAGAGCACAGTGGCTCAGCAGCGGAAATCTAAAAGACGAGCCTTCGGATCGGGCTTTTAGAAGGGAAGCAAGTCACCTCCGGAGGACGTCGTGTCACAGGCCGTTTGCAAGAAATGTGGAGAAATGCTGGGGCTAATTCGGGAACGATCAGCAAACCCCCGACCGTCCGCGTGCTGCCTTTAAACAAGGGGGGACCGCAGCAACAGGGGCGGTCCCCCCAGGATGACCCTCGCATAAACCACACTCGAAGGCGCTTCGGGACCCCGGGCTGCCTGCGGCGCACGTGGGCACCTTACGTCCGGTCCCCACTTGCCAGCGTTCAGGAATTAAGACCCGCTGCGCCCACAACACTGACTTTCTGCTCGCGCTGAAGAGCCCAGTGTCTAAGCAACAGCGAGACCCAGGTCGTCGGCCCTCAGGACACGTGGCGTTTCTCCGAGGCGGCAGCGCGGCGGGCTCAGGTCCAGGTTTTCCCGTTTGCCGTGATGCTCAAGCGTGGCTTTGCACGGGAGGCAGAAAATGACATTCTCACAAGGCGGCGCCTTGCGCAGGATGAGTGGCGAGTGATGAGTCACGGTGCGGATGCGCCTTGCCTTGCTGGCCCTCCCTGACGTTTCCCGGCATCCGCCGTTTCTCTGTGCTCGTCCGGGAACAGACCAACCCGCGTCCTGCCTGAGCTGGGCCCCTGGGGATGCGCACGTGTAGCTCTCCTTCCAGCCTCAGGGCTGGCACTCAGAGGCGGCAGCGCCACCTTCCTTTTGATGACAGGGGTGTACCGGGGGTCCCCAGGAGCTCAGACGTGCCAGGCGGAGTTTAAGGGTAGCGCCAGGGAGCGCTGTCACGTGGCCTTTCACCATGCTTCACAGGTCGCTGATATTTACCACCGTTAAGTTTTTTAAAAATTGAAGTCTTTTTTTTAAATGCAAGCATTTGAAAAGAGACACGAAATTTGGATATGATCTTCCATTTCTGTCATTTTATATGTGAAGAGAAATGAGGCCTCCCCAGACGCGCTGTCAGGAAAGGGTACAGAGATGTCATCGGAACACTCAGGGTCCTACCTGTGCAGCCCCTGCTGAAGGACGGCGATCGACCCCCCTACTCAGGACCGTGAGTGGGACGTCGCAGCGGCGGTCACTGCCTGGCGAACTCCACGCAAGCGCCTTCCGCTCTCCGCCTGCTTCTTTACCTGTACGAGAGAAGTAAACACGGGAGACTCCAGCTCAGCGGGTCATCGAGGGGACCCCGAGCCGGGTGCACCAGGCGAGCTACGCACATGGTCAGTGCGCCAGCCGTGCAGACGGTGACGGCAGGGATCGTGGAAAAAGAGGGGTCTGGACACGGGAGGCCTCGCCTCGCTTCCCTCACGTCGTTACTTCTTCCCAAGAATGGAGGGCACGCGCTCAGACGCCAGGGAGGAGGGGTCGCCCCATCTGCTCTCCCGTCCCCCAGTGTGTAGTCCAAGGTCTGCCCGCACTGGGCGCCCAACTTAGGAACCAAAGAGTGACTGACTGTGTTCGAACCGTGCCCACCTTTCTTCGGATTGTCTTCACCTGTCAACCCCAGACCTTCTCTAGTCCTCTGTTGTGATCACTGTAGCCACTTTGCGTACCTATTTTAAGTGAGTTCTGTCACATTTTAAAGAGAGAAGTGCTCACCGCGTTTTCCGCGTGAACACGTGCGTTGCGCCCTCGCCCCCGGCTGTGAAGAACACGCGTGCTCCCCATCGCGGCGGAGCATGAGCGGCAGCCGTGTCCGGGCAGGAGCGCACCGTGCGCGCGGGCCGGGCGGGCCAGGGTTCGCTCTGGACGGCTCTGTCCTTCTGCAAACTGATTAGGTTTAAATACTGGAAGAACATTCTAAACGTTCTTTTAGCTTCTCGCGGTACTGGAAACGCTGTTTCTTACCTGCGGCCTGGGCACGGCAGCGGCAACTAAAGACAATTCCGCGGAAATGTCCTTTTAAAATAAAACCCAGTGCACTTCGTGCCATGTATAGTGTGACAAATTACAAAACCCTGTCTTCATTCTCCATCCCAACATGTGGCCCAGCGTCCGGCACCCTCCTCTCCTACTCCGTGACACATGCCACGGGCGACGGCACCGGGGGCCAGGAGACGCGTCTGGAGGGGCCGGCTCGTGCTCACCGAGGCTCGGCCGATCACCACAGGTGACGCCGCTGCGGGTCTGCCGTGAGCAAAGCACAGCGAAGGGGTAGACGGGAATTCGGCTTTCACGAGTCTAACGCCGGTACCCCACTCACACGTGAGGACACCAAGGCGCCGAGGTGTGCAGTGACTTGCGTGAGTTCATGACACTGTTACTCGCTTTGAACCTGGGCCGTGCGTGTGAATCCGACCATGCGGAGCAGGTGGCGTAGCAGTCGGGATAAAACAGGCACATAAAACATGCCACGAAGGGCCCGGGGGACCTTTGCTTAGCAGGGTCCCCACTGGACCAGGAATGCTACATTGGACAATTCTTTTCTTCTTTCCGCTTTGCAAGGTGTGCGACCTGAGGCTCGGAAGATAATAAAATAGGACCTCCGTGACGGGAAAACGTCCGTGAATGCATGTGGGGATGCCGCCCCTCGCAGGCGGCCGCGGTGGGAAGGAGCGCAGTCTGAGGTCAGTCTGCCTGTCCCCGCGAGCTGGGGCTCAGAGAGGACTCGGCGCTCTGCGCGGATCCGTCCTCCGACCTGTCACACGGGTGTAACGATGGCGCTTTCTCAGCGCTGCTGGACCACGAAGGGGGCAGGAACACTCGTAGGGCGCTCAGCACAGTGCTTGGCACGTCATCGATGTTCAGCGAGATCTGGCAGCTGCTGCTAAACCGTCATCAGCACGTGTCAGTCAGTCAGAGGAGACGCGGTCCTGCTGTTCCGAGCGTTTGGCCCAGGCGGTCAGACCGCACGGAGGATGCTGCGGTGCGGGGACACGGCCGCCCCGGGGACACGGCCCGCTTCCTCTCCCGGCCAACGGCGCGTTTCCTCCTCCCTTTGGCTGCATTATCCTCTCCCCCTTCCGAGGGAAACAACCCAGCAACGACGCCCCAGCTGCCCAGCGCCCGCTCTCGCCCAGACCCTGCGGCACACGTGGCCGCGCTCCGCCACCTTCCCCGCTTCCTCGCATTTCCACGCACGAGGGCGGAGCGCCCACAGGCGTAAAGAGGAGGGCAGGTACATCCAGCTGGAACTGCAGACAGTCGTCGGGGGAGTTCGATCTGCATCGAAACAGAAGGAAGAGCATCGCGGAGAGTGGACACGGCGAGGGCGACGAGCCACGACGGGGAGCACGCGGGGCAGTCCCCGCGGATGAGCCCACCCCACGCGTTTGGCAGTCCCACGGGCTTGGGGCTACGCCTCTTCTAAAGACTTGCGGGAACATGTGCAGCTTACATCCTGTCAACTTGGGACAGGTGCAGGGCTGACTCTTGGCGAACTGTTAGACACTGATGGCTATTACTGTTAACTCTAATTAAATAATGTTCCCACGCTGTTAATAGCTACACTATAAATAACATTACCATTCCACTGCCCGATCACAAAGTGACTTCAGTAACATCTCATTTGAATCTACACAGTGCCGTGGGAAAGTTAGGTAGCTGAATATCTTTTTGCCATTTTTTATAATGAGGAAAGCAAAGGTCACTTATTTTAAATAAAAAAGCAGTTTTATTTAAAGGCAGATTTATGACATAAATTCGGGCATTCTGACTTTATCTTCCTCCTGCAAGGAGCCTGGACTGCCGTGACCATGTGCACGGAGCCCGCAGTCATTCAGACGTGGCCCTGGACCCTGGGGCTGGGATGGTGACCAAGGCAGAAGCGCTTGCTGCTGCCCCGAGGCCTGTGAACCACGTGGGAGACAGACCACAAACCAGAAGCAAACGAAAACCTCAGCGTGTCCCGACGCGGTGAGCGCATCTCCGTCGGTGAAGGAAGGCAGGTGGCGGTGAAGACTGTTAAGGAAAGATGCTTTGCGACCCGGTGGCGCCAACTCGCAGCTAGCAGAGGGGACCGCCCTGCCATCAGAAAGGCCGGTGGCAGTGCACTCTGGGCCCGCCTGAGACTGGCAGGCTGGGGAACAAGAGAGACTTGTGGAGAGGGACCAGAGGGCAGGCTCTGATGGAGCGAGGGGTGGGGAAGGTGGGGGTGGGGTGGGGGGGACACGCTGGAGGGGACAGGACGGGCGTCACAGGGCGGAGACGGCGGCGCACGGGGTCACAAGTGCATCCCCCACCGCGCCCCAGGCTCCCGCAGCCACTAGTGGACACGGCCACCGGCCCCAGCCCGTGATCGGACCACTCGCTCCCGCGCTCATGCGCACTGGGCATCCGTTGTGAGCACTGCGTGGCCGGTGATCAGACGCGCGGGGGGTGCCTTGCGTGGCCAGTGTGGCTGTGTCGGCCCCGAGCAGGGCCGACCAGAGCTTCCTGCTGCCGAGTTTGGAACCGGGACCAGAGAGAGATTCAATTCCTGTGCCACCGAGCGCTAGCCTGCGGACAGGAGCCGCTGGAGAGAGACCCCGCCACGGCCCCGGGGCGTCCAGGAGTCTGTGCACAGGGAAGGACAGGGCCGGACGGGGTGTCCTCGTGGTCGCCCTCTTGTTCTTCGAGAAGCCCTGTCATGCTGTATCACTCATTTTCCTAACGTGTTCTGACCTACTTTGTTGCTGCTGCTGCTTGCAATAAAGTAAATGTAATTAATACTCTATAACAGGGCGGCATTGGGCCCAGAAGAGACAGGCTTTGGGCTTCGGGCTGGGAGATAAAAACTTAAAACCTTGCAGGGTAGAGAAACCTCTTCATCTGGTTTCATACAAACTTGGAGCAACAAAGCTCCAAGGAGCAGAGGAAGCTCGTCCCGGTGACAACTGTGCTGGTGACGCTGAAGCCCAGGAGAGCAGCCCTGGGTCTGCAGGACGGGGAGTGAGTGCACTGTCCCTTCTGAGGCCTCGGTCAGGCTCCGACCATCCCCTTACTTGTACTCCAAACTCAGTCGTGAGTGGGCAGACCGCAGAGAACCACGTGTGGACCAGACGCCTCTCCTGCACCCACGTCAGACAGGGCAGTTCACTCACTGACATTTCCTGAGCTCCTACCGTACGGAGCGGCAAGCCGGGCACATGCTGCCTTTGCTGTCCCAGGTCTTGTCACCTAGGATGGGGCATCTGATCCAGCGTCCTGTGCCTGAGGCTCCGGCGTGGCTGCCAAGCGAGCACGGCTGCTCTCACTCTGCAGAGCAGGGAACTGCGCCCAGCCCCCTTCCCCAGGAAGCTAACTCGCTAATGACTGTGAAGGATGGGAAGGGCAGGACACAGGCCACCCTGATTCTGTGCCCTCCCATCACATCCCTCAAGCCCCGCAAGCAGGGGACAGAAGCACGGAGCAGTGACCCAGGGCCCTCAAAGCCACAACTGCTGCTGGCAGGAACCTCGGCACTGGATGCCTGGGTGTGGAGCTGGACAGTGAAGCCAGCTTGGCGACGGCCCCACATCTGGGGTGCTGCCAGTCTGCACAGCCACACGAGCTGGCAGCACATCACGGGGCCCAGAGGCTTCCTCCGCACTGCCCTCCACGCTCTGCACGGGTACGTCCTCCCGTCACTCCTCCCTGCACTCGGAGGCCTCACGGGACAGTGCTGAGATGATCAGCTTCCGGTTTCTGGCGCGTGAGGGACAGCCCGGGGGAGTGGGGATGGTCCTGAGCGGCTGGCCCCTGCTGCTGGTCCACCCCAGCATGGGGCCTTTTGTATTTCTGCCTGAATATTCACTCAGAAAGGGCCCCTCATGAGAGCCCTTCATGTCCGTGAGTCTGGACAAGCAGGTCTGAGATCTTGTGGGGTTTGAGTCACCCGTCTTCTGTCCCATAACTGCCTATAGCATTTAAAAGTAAGGAGACTTTGCAAACAGGTAGCTACAAAGTGGACGGAAGTGACCGAGCTACCTGGGAGTAAAGATCTGAGGTTCGTGTGTATGTTTTTCCCTCCAGGCTCCCGATCCCTGTGTCCCCCTCACCAAGATGTCTAATCTCTCTGGGTGTTTCACGTTTTCTTCACTATAGCAAGA
Organism: Pteropus medius; assembly: GCF_902729225.1. Taxonomy (NCBI): domain Eukaryota; kingdom Metazoa; phylum Chordata; class Mammalia; order Chiroptera; family Pteropodidae; genus Pteropus; species Pteropus medius. The sequence continues at coordinate 805,452 of NW_024352148.1, forward strand.
ACAACGTTCTCGTCACGTCCTTGCCTCTGGAGGCGTCAGAATAAATGCCCCACGGAGTGAAGCTTTCCACTTCTCTTCCCCTCAGACGATGCTGGGATGTAAATAAAAGTAATGCCTCCGTTTCGTGAACACATTCCTTCAGCACGTCTTACTCACACTCAGAACAGGCTTTCGGAAGCAGCAGCAATTACCGTGGGTGTTACGTATAATGACGGAGCTGCATCTGCCAGGAAGAACAGGAGGCAGCGAAGCTTGAGTCAGAGCAGCTCTGCCCCTGGCTCACCGCGTGACAGAACCAGTGGGGGCTGAGGGAATGACCGGCAGCAACACGTGGCTGCCGAGAGCGCGTGGAAGCAGGGGAAGCTGATTAGCTTCTGGAAGCCGTCCTGGAAGCAGCGAGGAAGGACGCTGGCTGCGGACGTGCAGACTGAGCGGAGACACCCTGGAGAGAGCAGACGAGTGGGAGGCCGACACGTCGTGCTGCAGGGCTGGACCCCTCGAAGCGCTGAGCATAATGGCGCTGCTTGCTACATGCAGCCGGATGTCACACTTCAATGAGTGTTCTCAGCAACATCTAGTTAATTGGCCACTGCACCGTTAACATAGTCACTTCAATGGAGTCCAATGCCCTGGTTCTGATCGATGCTACAATGTCAAAAACACGATCTTAAAAAGTTTTATTCTTTTCAAACCTGTAGATGACGAATTTCTAAATAAAGCTATTCTCTGGCAGGAAATACCAACTTCTCTGCTGACTATAGTATTGTCCATATTTATAATAAAAGTGCTTTTTTCGTTTAGACACCCTCATTTAGGTACGTGATATGTGAATCTAAATATGTTTGCTGGTGGCTTCGTAGTGCTCGGAGGCGGCACGCGGAGGGTAAGCTTGTGGCGTTTGGGAGCCGCTTCCTCGCCTTAAATTTCCCCAGGTTTTTGAGAATGGAAAATAACAAGCTCTAAATGACAACTGTATTTTACAATATTAATTTGAGAAAGTGTTTTCATTCATCATTAAAAAATCAATTAAGAAGTATATGGAAATTAAACCTATGGCTTCAAGTCACAGCCTGGAAGGAGGTTTCAGAGGTGGAGGAGAGTCCGAGCCTGGGCCCGGAAGGACAGCCACGCTCAGAAGGCAGTGACGTGCCATGGCAGCCGTGGCGGGGGGAGCCGCGGGCCCTGGTGGCCTCGTGCTGCCCCCTCCCTGCGGAGCCCGAGCAGGCGTTCGGGCATCTCAGGCCTGTCCCGTGGGAGCTCCCGCTACCCCTTCCCTCTTCGTCCACCCCCGTCCTCCTGAGTGGTGAAGTCGCTTTGCTTCGGGCACACTAAGTGTGGACAGAGTCGGAGGCCACAGCAGTGGGGACAGCAGAGGAGGGGGGCAAGCGCACCCCCCAGGGCTTCTTCCTCCAGGCCCAGCCCAGGCAGAGAAGACAAAGCCACGGCCTCGCCAAGTACGGGCCGTGACAGCGGTGCCGACAGGGACCTCGTGAGTGCAGAACAACTGCTTCGGTCTTTTCGCCCCTTCCAGACCGTGACCGCCCGCACCGCAGGGCCCTGGCTGGAGCCCAGCCCTCTGTCGGGCGGAGGGAAGGGTCCGCGTGGCGAGGCGCCGGGGCGGAGGTGGTGCACCTGGCCCTGCGGGTCACACCCCACGCCAATCCCGAGAGCCGCCCCCATCCGAAGAAGCGATGCACACAGAATGACTCGCGTGCTTCGAATGACAGACCCCGGAATGGAGTCCACCTCTGCGATAGTGTCGGCATTCTATTACTTCAAATACTCAAGCTGGATGCAAACACATGAATGAATAAATACACCCCCATGAGACAGCCCAAAAATGGGCTCTGCCGCAGAACCGGTGAATGACGGCCAGGGGCGGCCCAGCCCGGCTGCCCCGTTGTCACGGACTGGGCCTGTCTGAGCCTGGAGGGTCTGTGCTCAGATGCCCCATGTGCAGTTACTCCTGCCGGGCGCCAGTGGGTAGCTGTCTCTTGTTAGGCTCAATCCTGGCGCCTCCAGGTAGCTGACACTTCTCTCTAGTTCAAGGTCGTTTGCTTCATAATGCCCAACCGTGTTATTTAATGAAGGATCATGGAGTACAAGAAGATAGCTAGTTGGGGAAAAGCCAAACAGATATTCAAACTGGATGCGATAAATAATAAATAAATAATAGTAATTAAAAATAATAAATAATAAGTGACAAGTAAATAAATAAATAAACCTTGAGATAGTCCGCAATAAGCCGCATGTGCTCCTCACAGTTAAACACACACAGGTGGCTAAACTGACCTGCAATCTCTCCACATTAGCCTCATTTACTTTTCATTCATCCCACATTTACTGGACACCTACTGTGTGTCAGGCACTGTCCAGGTGCCTTGGTACCATGGAAGTGCAACCCGACGTGACCCCTTGCGGAACTGTATCCTCGGTGGAGAGAGACACACAAATCGAATAAACGATGTGGAGATCACCATTCTCTGCGAGTTGCAAAGGGCTTCTCAGGGCGCTGAACACGGATGGCTGTTGGTCATCATGGATTTTCTGATGACTGCAGCTAGGCGGTGAGCTCCCATCGTCTCGATGGAAGGTCTGCCTCGTGCCCATTCCTGACCCATTTCATCCCCACCACCTGCCAGACCGGGCTTTCGCCACCCCTTAACTTACTCTCCACTCTGAGTCACCTCCCCTTTGTAATGAGGTCCCTCCTCTCCATGGCCTCCGGTAATCTTTGTTTCTAGGAGCAGAAAAATCCGGCCTTCAATTCCTGGGGCCTTTGGCTCATGGGGGCCATGGGCCAGGGGCGAAGCCCTCGGGGTACTGTTCGACAGCAGAGGGAGAGACAATACTCAGAAAGCACACGAATTAATACTTCGAGGTGCAGCCCTGCCGCATCAGTAAGGCAGACAGGTAGACACCTGGTGCAGACGGGGCGTTAGTGCGTGGCAGTCAGGCACAAGACAGGATGAAGGTCAAAGCCACGAGTCAGCCTGTCCATGGGAGCGACAGGTCAGGACAGCAGCAGGCTGGGTCCACAAAGACAGCGATGAAGACTGGTGAGCATATGAGCCCTAATGTGCCCTCAGGGCAGGCAGGTGGCTCCCTGTCGGGAACTAATCCTGTAAGAGTTCCCTGTACAGACCAGGCAGGGCCGGGGATGGAGGTATGCAGCAGGAGATTCAGCAGACACTTCTAATGAAGATTTCATAACTTCTCTAAGGCTCTTGAAATAATTCTATCTTTTACTGCTGGGCGAAAAGCAAGCCCCACCTCACAGCACTTTGTCTGGAAGGGAGAGGACGTGACAGCTGTCTTCAAATGATTAAGAGCTGTACTATTAAGAAACGCCATGCCTATCGTTCAGGACTCCTGAGGGCAGAGGCAGACTTCTGTCCAATAAAGACTGTTCTGACAGTGGGCGCTGTTTGAGTGCATTAGGTGACCTTTGCAGGCACCGCGTGTGGCAGTGTTCAGTGGCTGCGTGGCCTTCTGTCAAGGATGAACAGACGTTCGCGCACAGGCTAGAGGCCTGGAATGAACCCTGAGCTCCCTCCTGCTCCACCATGTCCAGGGCAAACGTTCCCAACCAAAAAATCTCAAGAGCATAGTGGCTCTAAAGCATTTCTGTGTGAAAGAAAACGTCTTTATAAGCGCAACCACAAAGCATTAAGAAACAAGCAAGCCGCTGAAGAGCGCATTTGGCACTTTCACTTTGCTTTTTAAGCTGCTGACGGCTTTTTCTGGCTTTACACTGAACTGGTCTGCCTTCTGGACTGGGTTGGCGGCTGAATAAGAGCAGAGAATCATTTACCTTCGACATCTGATGTTCCCAACGCTCTGCTGAAATCTGCACAAGTTTAGTTCTCAATCCCGTCAGAAGCCATAACTTCGACCTACCCTTTCGCGCAGGACATATCTCTTAGCATAAAGCATGGTTATAGTAATAATGGGGGACAACGGGAATGGTCACCTCCTTCTCTCCAGCGCTGCCAGAGATCCAGCATATGCTTTTTGAGTAAGGTCGCCTCTCCAAAACGGAATTTCGGCCTCGCGGCCTCGGCCCCGCAGGCGGAGACGCAAAGCGCCGCGCTCCACGCGGCATGACAACGTCACGGCGACGTCACGGCGTCATGACGTCAGCACGACAGCGACGTCACGGCGTCATGACGTCACCGGGCTCCCTATCGCCCTGTGGCTCCGCCGTGACACCCACGGTTGACGGAATTGGTGTTTTACCGCGCTCTCCTGTCCTGGGCCTGGTCTCGGGGGGCCTGCGGGCCGCCCCGGGGGTCCCTGAGCGCCCCGGGAAAGGCGACACGCCGCGGGAGCCGCGCCGGGGAGGGGCGCCGTGGCCCCGATGCTGACGAGGAGCGCACAGGTGGGTGTGCGGGGGCCGCTGTGCCGAGCAGGAGCGGAGGGGCGCGCAGGGGCCCCGGCGGGGCGCCGCTGGCCAACCGAGGGCCCGAGGGTTCGCCGACCTGAGCGAGGCCGGGGGGAGGGGAGGGCTGTGCGGGAACCGGCGCTGGCGCACCAGCCTGGGGGGCTTGTCACCGGGGGCAGCGTGTCCCGCAGGCGGGGACACAGGCCTGAGGGGTTGGGGTGCGAGGGTGCTGGAGGAACGAGGCCCAGGCCGCCGTCCCCAGCCTGTCGGCCCCAGGGACCGGGAGCGTCCGGCCCGACGGTCTGGCTGCAGCGCTAGGGAGCGGCCGCGAACACAGGCGACGCTCCGTCGCTGGTCCGCCGCTCGCCTCCCGCGTGCAGCCGGGTCCTCATGGGACCGGGACCGGGACTGGGACCGGGACAGGGACAGGTCCGCAGGATCTGGTGTGTGGGAGAGCGGGAAGGGGACGGGGACATTTACAGTCATGCCCAGGTTTTAGTTTCGGACGATGAAAAAAACAGAAGGACGCACCGTTGGTTTTGGGGTTTCGCATTTAGACACCCGGACTTTGAGAGGCTGATAGCGGCCGATAAGGACGCGTGTAAGGCACAGGAATAAGGAGATCAGGCCCGGAAACAAGACACACCTGGATGCACTTTCCTCGTTTGCATGATGGGGATGACGTCGCACCTGTCATGGGTTAGCGTGGCCTAAGCAAATAGCCTGTGGAAAGCTGTGTGGCGCGGGGCGTGACGCGGCTCAGCAGCCCGGCTCCCCGGGAGGCAGGAGGAAATGCGGCTCTAGAAACAGAAGCCTGCACCAGAAGTCCGGCGAGTCACCTTAAAGCCCAGAGCCGTTTTAATGGACGGAAACAGCGTCAGCCCTTGCGGAAGGGTCCGCGTTTAGGAGACAGGGGCGAAGAGCGTTCGTGAAGGGTGTCAGAGGAGGTCGCGGGAGATACGGGAGGGAAACCTCACGTTCATGGAAGTACAAACAGGTCTGGTGTCAGATTTTGCTGAAATCCTCAGAAGGATGTGGGCGGGTAGCGGACTGCCGGTCGTTTGGGTAATGGGTGCCTTTCCGAGGCCTTTCTCAGAGGAGTCTTTCTGGGTTTTGGCCTTCGACGTCCTCCAAACCGCGTCTCTCGTTCCACAGCATGAATGGCTGTCATTCATCACCTCGTGCCTAGTGGTCGTAAACGTTGGGGTTGATTCCAGAGACAGGTTGATTCTGGTGACAAGTCTCCCACAAGCCTTCCCTCAGAGATGCCACTCCAATGCCAGTTTGAAATGAGTGTGATACTAATACTTTGAGGCTGAATGGTATTTTCTACTTTTAGTGCATATTTACTCTGACTAGTTAACTCTGTCCTTACAACTACCTTATTATTTAGGTAGGAGAAGTGTTATATCTCCCTGCTTTATATGCAAGGGGTCCGAGCTTTCAAAATATTAAAAAGTGAGTAAGTAAGGAGTTTAGTACGCATTGAAGAGTTTGCACCAAGCACGCCCTGGTCCGTTCCCTCCCTCATTCATCCTCCTTTTCCTTCTTTGAGGTCTTTCCCTGTGTTCTCATTTAACAAAACCCTTTCTTCTTACAGCATTTCTTCTGTTCTGCATTCCTCCTTTATTCCTTCATAACTGTCTCTGCTTGATACCTCGTGTGAGCGATCATTTCGAGTCAGAGATGTGAGTCCAGGCTACATTTTTTTCTTTGAGGAGAGAGGGAAATGATGAACCCTATATTAGCCTGATTTAGTTCTGATAAAGAAAAAACAGAAAAAAAGGGGGAAAAAAAACTACCCATGATTAAGGGTTTAGCAAACGCTCTAGCTAGTCTTAGTTGTCATGGAAACCACCACAGCCACTGCTTTATATGCAGATAGTGTGCAGGAAGGATAAGCAGGAAGACTAGATGTGGATACGGTTCAGGTGGTGAAATGGCCACCTGAAGAAGCTCCTGGCCTCGAGAGGTGGGCAGGTGGCAGGTCCCCACAGGGAGAGAGAACCAGAGGTGAGGTGCAGGGCTCAGCTGGGGGTGTCTATGACAAGTTCCCCCGCAGTCATTAGCGCTGCTTCCACAGAGTTGCCAGCTCTTCCTCCAAAGTACAGGCGGGACTGGCCCTCTGCACCTGTGGGTGGGAGGAGCCACGTGACTAGTTCTGGCCGGTGAGCTAGGAGCAGAAGTCACATGCCATTCTAGGCCTAGAGTGAGCTGCTGTGGCTGTACCTGACTCCTAACACATGGGTGTGTGTGTGGGGGGTGGGGCGGGGCGATGTGCATCAGTCCGAGCTCCTGATGACTAGCTCGGGGGGCTCCCCGTGCACCCACAGTGGACACGCAGCGTGAGCAGGGGCTGAGCCACTGAAGCTACTGGATTGTTTTTACCTCTGTCACCCTGCCCGTCAACTCACCTGTCCTGGCTCATACAGCTAATGGCTGGTCAGGGTCAAATTGGCAGGTTATACGTGAGGAGCTTTCAGTTACTTACTGCTGTGTGATGAGCCCCCCTAAGACTTGGTGGTATGCAGTCACAGAGTTGCACGGTGCTCTGGGGCCCAGTGGGCTGGCTCATCTCCACCCTACAATGGCTGTGATGACAGGGACACAGGGGCTGGGTCGTCTGGTGCTTCATCACTCACATGCCAGGCACCTGTCCACAGGAGCACCTGTATGTGACCTCTCCCTGTGGCTGTGGCCTTCACAGCCTGGGAGCAGTTTGAGAGTGAGCGTCCCTGAAGGCCACGTGGGAGCTTCACGGCCTTTTGTTCCACATGGTGTCAGGTCTGTGCATTCTGTTAGTTATGGCAGAGTCACAGGATGACCAAGGACCCAGTGACAGGTGGGGGATTACACCTCACTTCTCCATGGGCGGCATCTCAGAATTTGCAGATTTTGTAGAATCATCACCAAAAAGTAAAGAAAAGAGTTCATAGTTGTGGAAGGGGACTGATGTGCAGCGTGGCCAGGTCACAGTTCATTTCACAGAGACACAATCGCACCTCGGCGGCTCCGTTCTGCGGCTTGTCACCCACTGTCACATGCCGTACCTCCTCCCAATCCTATACTCTAATGCAGGACCGTCGCTTTTATCCCTAGAGTACAAAAGAATGAGAGAAATTCTGAGAGGCATCCGAACTCATTAAATGCATTGTCCTAATCTTTCCATGGCCTTGTGGGTTCTCCCAAATTGCCCCCTGATGGCTGCCCTGTCAGGACGTGCTGCTGTCTGGTGGCGGATTGCTTGTCTTTCTGGTAGAACCTTTACCAGTCTCTTACGGCTTCACACAGACGAGGCCCAACGTTAATTATAATTACCAAAAACCTTCTCGAAGAGATAAGAAGTAATTATTACAGAAGCAGCTAGACAATGGTTAGCACGTTTTGTAGAGTCATTCTTACTATGTTCTAACTCCAAAACAACATTGAAAAAATCAAGTATCCTCCTTCTAGGCTGGTTTTCAAAAGGATCTTTTCTGATTTTGGTCTGGACACCCTTCTAGGGAGCCCTCCTGCGCCCCCGGCCCTGCACCCCCACCCCCAGCTCTGCTGTCCGCTTGGTCCTCCAATTACTCAGAATCCATTACCTATTTTTGTGTTTCCTGTCACCCACCATTAAATGCTCTCCTGGTTACAACAACAGGGATTAAAAGCTTTGCACTTACAGAAAAATATTATCTCACCAGGACGTTGCTGTGTAACTTTTCATGACCACCAGGAGATCGCACGCAGCGATTAAACAGAAACGACTCTGAGCCGCTGTTGCTAGGAGTATTTAATCGACAGTGTAATGGCCCTGAGCATCTGGGTCTGATTTCATTTTATGCTTCAAACGGGAAATTATTCTCTTGCCTAAAGGCTCTTAAACCCTTGCGAAGCTCCCGCAGCATGGAGAAGAATGGCCCTGCGGAGAGGCCCGGACGTCAGGCTAAGACGCTGCTCCTGCCCCGGGCAGCAGGCCTCGCCTCACGTGCCCAGCGCGTCGGAGCACGTGTGTGTGCAAGCCCTTCTGCACACTTCCACGCGTGCTGAGGAAGTCAGCAGGTACGATGCCCGTCACACGACAGCAGCTAGAAAGTTACCTGTCAGGCGAGAGAAACAGCAAGACTAGAAGACTGTTTGGGGCAAGTGCATAAGCATAATTAAAGCTTTAATAAGAGCACGCAAGAAAGAGACAGATACCCCAGGCCCAAATCAGTAGGGTGGGCAGCCTCAGGGGACAGAGAGCAGCAAGAGATGAGGAAAACCACGCCGCCTGCAGGGGACGCACGGATCTGGGCCGCACGTGCGGCGTGCCCGAGGCTGCCTGGAAAACCGCGGTGCTGTTCAGTACGGAGCGTGAGTTCAGTTACTCTACGTGCACGTCTTTGCCACGCTCGTTACGGTCACAAGGAGACGACTCTTGCAGATACCGTCTAAAACGTATTCAGAATTGCGGTGACCCAGATCTGGCTGTTACGGAGGAGATTCCTGTGCTTGGCAAAACCAGAAGAGGAAAGGAGGTGTTCAGGACACAGGCTGCGGGTTTCACATGGAGCTGACAGCAGAGACTAGCCCGAGGCTCCGCAAGGGCGGCACCTGGCCCAGCGTGCGCCCGCGTGAGGAGGCGAGCCAGGCCCCAGGTTCCAGTTTCAGCAGGAGAAGGTGCCGTGCGGCGTCCGTTGGACCTGGCTCCTGCTCCCGGCTCTCCATACTCGGCACGCTCGCGGCTAACCCCGTTCAGCTTGAGCTGTCGCTGTAGGGTGGAACCGATGACCCCACGAAAGCTGTTGTTGAGGATCGAACGAGGCAGATGGAAGCCGCTGGTTGAGAGCGCAGGGACCGGGAACACAGACCCACGGGTGGGTCCTGGGCCCGGGCTCCCTGGGTCCCGTGCTAGCTTGTGACTTGGCGCCGGCGACCTCGCTCTCTGCCTGGTTTTCTCATCTCTGAGGGAGGCTGCTAACTCACGCATCCCTGGGGTTTGCTGTTAGAACAGTGCCCGGTGTGGCCCGGGGATCAGCGAAGTTGTTTATCGTTATCTGTGACGTCCCGGAGACATACAGAAGATTTTGGTTGCTGCTACTGCCTTGTTGATAAGCCCAGGCATCCAGACAGCCAAACGTGGCGGTGCCCAGGGCAGAGCTGGGTGCACGAGCACCCGTGAGGCCAGCGTTGCTCTAGCCGAAAACCACGGCTCATCCCGGCCAGGGAGCCTGCGTATCCATGTGCCATTTGCTGTCACCAAGAGCAACTCAGTGTCTGAGCAGGGAGGGCCACTGCTAACTGGAAGGCCCATGAGCCAGGGCCTGGTGGGGTGCGGGGAAGGGAGGAAGCTCGGACCATGTGGTCGGTATTATAGGTTTAAGAAGAAAACCGTGTGTCTGCTTAGAATTGTATCTTTCTCAGAAGCATTGCCTCATTTCTGCCTTGTTCTGCTCCTGTAAGAGCCCCCGGAGGTGTGTCAGAATGTCATTCCTTGCTGAAACCATCACTTTAATTGCAGTTTTTGATTTACACTAAAGAACATTACTAGACAGTTTCTCGATGTTCTGATCCCCTTAGCTATAAAATGGAGAAATTAGATGAGACATTCTGTAATAACCGAACAGTTCACATGTCGTACGATTCCGTGATCACGTGTCATATTTGGTGTTCCCCGGGAGGCCGTGCTTGGGGACCGGGACGTATACTGGCGTAACCACATTCTACCTGGTAAAGCCCTCACGGTCTTCAGGTGACAGAACCCGCGTTCTGTGCTATGGTGGGCTCCGCTCTGCTGAGCTGCTGGTTTGTGACAAAGTGCACCAGGTGATGCGATTCACGATAAACTGAGCCCCGGGGGGACACCTGACTGTGCCACGGGCTCTGCCTGACCACTCCATCCTGGGCGGTGGAGTTGCCTGCACAGAAAGTGGCGAGCAGTGGACATCGGCGATCCTGCTGGGAGCCGTCAGCCCCGCGGTTGCTCTGGGTTCTGTGTCAGACAAACCGAAGTGCTCCTGGCTTTGCAAGTACCACACGCCTCAGTAACTCTTGTTCAACAAGCATTTTGCCTTTTTTTTTTGACATATTATGTCACGGTAACAGTAACTGACACCTGGGCGCGTGGCATGTGCCAAGCCCTGTGCCCAGGGCATGTTGCGCGTTGTCTCGTTTAAGCTTCCCGGGAACCCCGCAAGGCAGTGCTGGTCTCAGCCCCGTTTTATAGAAGAGCAGACCGTGGCCTGGAGAGGTCGTGCGTCTTGCCCAGGGGTCACATGTCTAGATGAGCACGAAGGACAGGTTGACATGAGGGCAGCAGCACCCCGAATTCAGACGTGTGACCTTTGCCAAGAAAAGCCCTCGAGACTGTAAAATGCACATTATTCGAGCATCACAGCTGTTTGGCAGAGCTCGGGGAGTCTTTCTTGCAGCAAGTGTTTTGTTTTGTGTAAGTCTGTTCACTGTGTTTTTCTCAGATGGAGAATTCTATTTTTATCAAAACTAACAATTCTTCCCTGCTCTCAGAAAGTTCGGTAATTATTTCTGTTTGAAAATGGCTTATAAAACATCCTTGGAGGATCTTTGCCTTTTATGCTCTTGAAAAATAAACTTTTGAGTTCCTTCTGTCCTCAAAGAGCTGTTATTACTCACCGAGTCCTTAGCATCACAAAGGGGCCAGAGGGTGAGAGGCTTTTACTGATACTGTTTATTAAAATATTCATAAGTAGGAATTTAAGAAGCATTCCCTGTTGAGTGCAATCAAGCTGTTATTGTGTGTAGCTTTGCCTACTTACTTTTTCAGAGTAGTTTTCCGCGGCACAGAAGCATTAGACCTTAGATGTGGGACCTGCTCTCTGTCTTGGTGCAGGCTGGGAGACGGAGAGTGTGTGCGTGATGAAGGCTTTTCCCGCCAGTGGGCCCTGTGAGCCCATCATTTAACTGATGCCTGAGGCTCGGCACAGGATTGGGTTAGGGTGTGGTGACACAGGGACTCGGAAGAATGCCTGGACTCCGGGGCAGCGGGGGTACATTTAAAGAAATGAAGGGCAGCTGGTGAAGTCTCGGAAGCATACGAACCGCACGCAGTGCTTCAGAGAGAGGAGTTGGTGCGGACGGTGATGGCAGAGTTCACAGGGTGGGTGAGAGGCGATTTGGCCCATGAAGGACGGACAGAAACCGGATGCAGGGAGGGGCCCTACGCACTGAGAAGCAGGACTGCACTCAGGACACGAAGGCCTCCTGGCTCGGCACAGCGTGTGTGGGTCAGTCTGAGAAAGCGCGCGGTGTGGCGTGTGTCCCGACAGTGAGGACGTATGAACGCCGCGCCGCGGGGCTGTGACTTCGGAAGCGGGTGACGGCGCGCTGCGTCGGGGCGGCTTCAGAAAGGGGGAAAGCGCGACTCTCACGAGACGTAAGTACGCGCTCAGGATTTTATGTAACTCATAACAAGGGAACTGGGCCGATGGTTAGAAAGAATCCGAAGACCAGACAGACACATTTACGGGTCAGAAATATGAAAACGAAGCTGTTTTTCGGGCGGGGGGCCTCCACTGGACAGAATTTATCGGCGTGTCTGTAGGCGAGGCTTTGCATTTTTTATGCGACGTCTCCAAATTGTAAAGTTGTGAGAATCACAACATCCAGAAGAGTGTACAGGGTCGTGCAGGGTGGTGTGGGTGAGACCCGCATGGGAAGGAGCGCGGGCACACGTGCCCACGGGCACACGGGCACACACGCACACGCGCCCACGGGCACACGGGCACACGCGCACACGGGCACACACGCACACGCGCACACGCGCCGGCCTCGCCTCCGCCTCCGCCTCTGCCTCTGCCTCGCACGCAGGGCGAGCCTCCTGTGCACCCCTTCAGTCCCGCAGACCGACGTGCTCGTAATCGCCAGAAGCCAGCAATCTCGTGGCAGATATGTCTTTTAGAGTACGCTTCTTTCTTTCTTTCGTCTCATGACTTTAAGGGTTATTTTTCCTCTTGGTTCCTGCACATGTACCTAGTGGGACCGGATGCTCACCCCGAGGTCAGGCACCTGAGGAGGTTTGCAAAAGCATCCTCCTTCCCACACACACGGCCACTGCTCGTTCCCTTAAGGTAATGTGTGGCGAACCCACTAGCAGTAGAAGCATTGAGGCTCATGGAAATGGATTCAGATCAGGGTTTACCTTTTTGTAAAAGTCTGTGATCTGCTTGCCTCTATGCAGAGGTCGAAGCTCCAAAGCCAGAGGTTCACACTGCGTGTGATCCCGGCATTGCTGCCGTTCGAAGATTTCGGTAGCGAGACCCTTCGTGTTTTCCCGCAGGTGCTCGCTCTGTGGCAGGGCCCCCGCTGCACCTGCCTCGGGAAGGGTGCAGGAGCGGCCGCCACCGCCCACGGCGCTCATTCTCACGCGGTGGCCTCTGCGGCGTGTCCCAGCCCCGCCAGCGTGCCGCCTGGTGCAGGCAGCTTCTGGCATTTGCTTTACGATGACGGCCTCGGGCAAGAGACTAGTTCCTTGTCGCAGGTTGGTAAGGAGGCTTGTGATGGCTCGGATTTCAGCCCAAGTCCGACGGTGCAGCCGTTTTCTCCCCATCCGCCGGCGAGTTCTTTTTCCTGGGATCTTGGTTTGATACTAATTTTAACCATCATTTTTCTTTTCCAACTATTTCAAATTGTGAAATCAATATGTGTTCCCTATAACTAGTTCAACAATGAAAGAGTTAGTAAGGGAAAGCTAACGATTTCCTTCTGCCTCCGAGACCAGTGCCGACAGCTTGAGGCGCACCCTTTCAGCTTTCCCCATGGGTGGAGAGTCATGCACACACAGAGACATGCGTGTACACGCACACGCACGCATGCACACACACGTCAGCGTCGCTTGTTTTGTAAATGGTGTCACACACATTCACCTGCAGTTCGTTTTCCCTTGTTTAATGACACATGGTGGCCAGCCCTCTGGGTCAACAGGCATATTGCTCATTTTGAAAACAGCTACTGTTTTGACCTGGGTTTTCCCAGAAGCCTGGGACAAGGGCTCGCCTGCAGGCAGCTTATTCTGGAAAGTGACCCCGGGAGTGGCGTGCAGGGGCAGAGGGAAGGACGCGGGAGGAGGGCAGTGGACCGGCGCTCACGGTCAAGCTGGCAGGGCTGTGGGAAGCTGGGGCTTCTGGGGAGCAGTGGGGGTGCCTCGTAACTATCTTCCCAGGACCAGCCCCCGTGGGCGAGGGCCCGGCCCCCGTCGCCTCCAGGTTGGCCTCTGTGCTGGAATGGCCGCGAGTTCCCACCCACGCCCCAGGTGCTGATGACGGAGGCTCTGGGCACAGAGCAGGAACGAGGTGCTGCCGAAGGAGGTGCTGTCCGCTAACGCCCGGCAGCTGGTTGCTACGGCGACAGCGGGAGCACAGCAGCGGGAGCACAGCGCGGCCCGCGGGGAAGCGTGGCAACACCGGGGAGACATCCGCCGCGACCGCGTGTGCCTGAGCGCACAGCCGCAGGGCCGCTCGTGCGGTTCCCGGGCTCGCGTTTGCCGGCGCAGCGTCACGGGACGTCCGCACGCACACGTCTCGTCAGCTGGGGTTTTGGGGCTGTGCGATCTGTTCCCCAGGGCGGACCTGCTGCGCCCTTCCTCGGTGACTGGTGCAGTCCTCCCCATGGTGGCGTTAGCGCTACTGCCTCATTTGTCACATGCAAAATCAGGGCACATCGGAGCGGAGGAAGTGAAGGCATTTGGAAGTTTTTAATGGGTGCTGAAAGCTTAGCTTCCAGAAGTTTCTTGAGCTATAAAAAAGAAAAGATTTTGACATGACTAAATCTGTGGGTTTTTATTTCTTTAACCTGCACATCTTGTGCGCTTGCGGCCATGTAAGCATCGTACTTCCCGGAGGGCAGAAGGCGGGTGCCTCTTCCAGAAAGGGGAGGCTCTGACCCAGCGGAGCTCTGTTCCCTGCGGAGGGTGAGCTGGGCCAGCCCCTGCCGCAGGTTGCCTGGAAGGTCGCCATGGGGTGGGGGCCGCAAGGCGGGCTGCCTGGGTCGCAGACTCCCTGGCGGACCTAGGTAAGAGGGACGTGTGCCCAAAGCCAGCATGCACAGTGGAGGGCAGCAGCGACCAGGGTCAGGCCGGCCAGGACAGGGCCGCCGAGGGGCACAGGCGTCCCTGAGAGTGAGCTGCCTCCATCCCGATGTCTGAGCTTCTGGAAGGGGGCACAGCTCCCTCCGGCGGCGCTGGCACTAGGCCCTGCGCTTCCAGGCAGGGAAGAGGTGTGCAGAGCCGGGTGGCAGGGCCAGGTGGCACAGGGGGCCAGCCACGGCGAGGGAGCCGCTGCCCTTCCCTGCCATCTTCCTCCACCGTCTGCTGTGACGTCGCTGCGCTCCGGGCTTTTGTGCTTTTGAAGATCGCGTCTGGATTTCCCAGTGGCTGCACCAGAGTCCTCCAGACGCTCTGGCCGCTGTGTCCCTGCCCGAGGACATGGAGCCTATTTTCGTGGTTTAACGACATATCTTTATCTTTGGTCCCACCTTCTCCCGCAAACCGAGACCTGCGCTTGGGTGTTTCAGCTTTTCCGCCTGCACTCCTCGTCCTTGGGCCCTGGCCGGGCCCTGTCCTCCCCACGCCCGCCCCCGCCCGCAGCGCCGTGCCTGGAGCTGCCCTCCCCCATGTCCCCTGTCTCGTGCTCGACCCCGGCGTCCCGGCGACGCGAGCCGTGCTGTGGGACCCCGTGCCGTGGGACCCCGTGGAGCGCTGGTCCGTTCCTTCGCCGGCGGGGCACACCCGACCCTCTCCGCGGCCACTCCGCGGTGGCGGGCGCCGCGTGGCAGTAGCGCGCCCCCTGGCGGGCGTCCGCTGCAGGCCCATGCGGCCACCCTTCCCGTCCGGGTAGGGCGCTTGTCACCCGCTTACCAGGCCGCGTGGTGTGCAGCGGCGGCTCCTGGAAAAGCGGCTGCTAGGTGACGTTTTGCAGACGATTGTCCGCGAGGTGCGCATTAGGCCGACGGAGGACCCGCCCCATGCGGGGTTGTGCTTGGGCTTGTAGGGTGTACTGGCCAGGGCCCCGCCCTGGGGGTGACAGCGGACGTGACAGCGGACAGCCCGGAGAGGCTGAGAGATGGGCGCAGGCGGCGCTCTGTGACTCAATGAGCGACCTGCGGTGGGTGGGCACGCGGAGAGGAGGCAGGCGCCCTGCAGGGGGTCTGCTGGGCGGGAGCGCGGCGCTGCGGGCGCCCTGCGCAAGCCATGCGGGGCGGGTCACGGGCGGGTCACGGGCTTGCGTTCAGTGCTTTCAGTGCATGTTTGTGTGTGCTGTGTATGTTGTGGATGTATTTTGTATGTTTTATGTGTCGTGCATGTTTTATGTGTGCATATTGTGCCCGTTATGTGTGTATTATGTGTATTGTATATGTTCTGTATTTTTATATGTTTTTAAACATCCACTCAAATATGTGTCGATTTTAAAACTGTTGAAACAAGTGTATGAAGATTTCTTATCTCCTTCTCTACTGTAGAAGGCTGTATCTCCTGTGCTGTCCGGATGCAGCCTGCCCCGTGCTGTGTGTGAGGACAGGAGCGAGTGTTGGCATCTCCTCACCTTCGCCCTAGCCTCCTGGGTGGTGTGTGTGGGGGGGGACCACGCACCGCGGTCACCATGGAGGTGGGTGCAGAGTCAGCAGTGGGACTTGCTCAGGGTCCTGTGGGAGATGAGATTGGAACTTGACTGCATGTGCTGACTCCTGCAGTGTCTGTCCTGAGAGGGCATTAGACAGGTGCAGCTCGCCTGCCTGGGGCCATAAGGAAGGACCCATCGCTCCTCTCCCAGCAAGGTCCAGCAAAAACGGACTCCTGAAGGGCCGGCCAAATGCGGTTTTTTCCAGAGAGTCTTAGACCGTCTCGAAAACCTGTGGCATCAAAACCTGTGACATCAACCTTTTAGTTACCTTGGATTCTTCTGATTGTAGAAGAGACATTCAGGGTCACCTGTCCTCTGTGCCCGCTGATGCTATGAAAGAGGCCAAGTGGTCCGCATGTCCCTAAGCTGGAAGGAAAGAAGAGAATCGCGAGGGATTCAGTGCGAGGCTGGACCATTTCCCTGTGCAGGGTGGCTGCATTGCACAAGCTCCGTGCCTGCTCCCTGCAGCTCCAGAGCATGCTCGTACTTACCAAGGGCACAGGGACGAGTGACAGCTTTGTCACCAGTAAGGCGTCTTGCTTACCTAGCACGTCCTAGCTGCGTAGAAACCACCATCAGTAAATCGCTCTTGAACATTTGCGAGGTTTCGTCTTAAGATGCAGGCCATGCAGCCCTGCTGTAGGTCGCAGGCGATTCTGAAGTCTTCCCTCAGAGATTTCTCCTTAAACTCTCTGCCAAAATGCAATTTACTTTGGGACTTTTATGTGGTTAGTGAATGTTGGGCTGTCATTTTCCACTGCATCTCTTATGAGGAGCCGTGAGCTTTAGAGGCTACTTCTTCATTACGGTCTGCCAGACCAGCTCCCGCCCCCACCAGCAGGTGGACAGCAGGCATTTTAAAATTGGTTTAACTCTGCATGTCGTGAAGTACAGTGGTAAAAAGTACTTAATTTACTGTGCTGCATGGTGGCTGTTGGAAATAGAAATTGTAAGTTCACCAAAGTGTTGGTCCTTGTTCGTCATCTCAGATGTCAGGAGCACAGCCAGCCACCCAGGGCCACTGTGGACACAGTGCCCACAGATACCCTGGAGATGGCTCTGTGTGCTTGCTGATGGTGGGCGGGGGCCTGCGGGATAACGTGACCCTCAGATCCTGGGGGAAGTAGAGACTGAGGTGTTCTTGGGAGAAGTGGGGTTCATGCACATAGGGGTGCCAGAGGCTGTCTTTTTCCGTTTGGCATCCAGCCGGCACGGGCTTTGGGCTGGGGGTGCCCTTTTACCCCAGCTTTATTGACATATAAGTGACACACAGAAGTTGTGTATATTTATGGTGTACAATGTGGTGTTTTGATATACGTGTATATTGTGAAATGATTACCGTAATCAGGTTAATTTACATAGTTATCACCTAATGTAGTCGCCATTTTTGTTAAGACCTGCTCTCAGCAAACTTTACACAGCACAGCATCGTTAACCAGTCACCACACTGCACCCTGGACCCCCAGGATGTCCGCCCTGCTTGGCCGTCGTCTCCCCCTCCCCCCTCCCCCCCCCGTTCCACTCTCTGCTTCTGTGAGTTTCACTTTTCTGGTTCCACTTGTAAGTGAGATTGTGGGTGTTTGTCTTTCTGTGTCTGACTTATGTCACTTAGCACAGTGCCCTCCAGGGTTGTCCATGTTCCAAATGAGAAACTTCTTCCTTTTTTTAGGATGTGATACTGTCCCCTTGTGTATATAGCACATTTTCTTTGTCCAGTCCTCCATCCGTGGACACTTGGCTTGCCTCGTTTTGGCTGTTGTGGGGGTGCAGGTTTCTCCTCGAGGTCCTGATTTCGTTTCCATTGGCTACATACGGAAAGCGGGGTTGCTGGGTCACATGGTTCTCTCTCTCATTTCCGCGGCATCTCCACGCTGTTTTCACGATGGCCCACACGTGTACGTACGCACACAGGGCTCTGCGCTGGGAGCAGCTCGTGCAGGCAGGGACCTTGGTTTTAGGAGTGGGCGTCAGGGTGAGCCGTTGGGGACCGGCGGGGCGAAGCTGAGGACAGCGGCAGGAGGGAAGCCCGGAGCCCGAGGCTCGGGAAGTGCCCACCGAACTTCCTGGGCGAGGACGGAAGGAACCGGCTAGAGACAAAAGCCCCAGCTGTGGCTGAGACATGCTCACTGTCCCGAACTGTCCCTGGACTCCACGGGCAGCACCCACTCAGCCGAGGGAGACGCCTGGCGTCTGACTGAGTGATCTCGTGCGACAGCAATGCCCGGGACGCACCTCGGCAGGCACTGCGGACCCAAAGGGAAAAGCAGCTGGTTTCAGAGAAAGGTATGTACCAGGCATGGCGGCCTGATGCAGACGTCCCTGTTCAAAACGGAAGGGAGCGCTGAGGTGCGCCCTGTGGCGCTGGAGAGGGTCCCCCTGTGTGGTTCTGGGATCTTCAGGACAGTTCTGTCTCCACCTGGCGGCCAGGGAGTCGCCCGCTGCTAAGCAGCTGTGCCCCTGGTCCCCCTGCGGTTGCTGGAAGCCCTCTTCGTGCGCTGAGTTCGTGCTCAGAAACGTTGGCTGGGCTCGTGGGATGCTGAAATCGCTCCTTCTTCATGTCTCATCTCACACCCCGTCCGTCACCACCTGCCTTCAACACCACCGCCCCACCTGGTCTCACCCGATCCTCCAGGGGCCTCCGACTCCTCCGTGTCCCTCCTGCCCTCCGCTCGCAGCCTCGGGCAGGGCGGGCCTTTTAACACAGCCCCGGGGACTGCGCCGCTTTGACGCCAGCCCACCCACGGACAGGCGCCCAGGTCGGGGCGTGACTGGGGGTGCCGGGAGCCCCGGAGCCGAGCGGCGCAGCTTCTGCCGGGGCTGTCGCTGTGCTGCGCGCGTCGGGCGGGCCCCCTCCGCGTGTGCGCGCCTGGCTGGTCCCGACGGCCACCGGGCGCAGAGCCACCGGGCACAGAGCCGCCGGGCAGAGGCTGGTGTGTGGCAGAGAGGTGCATGGGGTCGGCGTGTGACCAGGAGGGACGCAGGGACACTGTGATTCGGAAGGCGGGGGAGGAAGCCAAGGTCTGGGACTGGGCTGCAGCCAGCCAGGGTCCCCTCTGAGCAGTGAGGGGACCAGGGACAGTGAAGGTCAGCAGAGGGGTGCTGGCCAATTCTGAAAGTGATTCTGGGGGTGCAGCATGTGTGCCCTGGGGTTCTTTTCAGGTACAGCTTGCGATGAGGAGGGACCAGGCATATCAGATGTGCGTGCTCAGTATTTTTGTTGACATTATCGTTCAATTTATGTATTTGTTAGCAAATTGTTTTATTGTCATGTTTTAAAAAAATTTGTCATTTTTTAATTTTAAATTGACTTTTAATTATAGCTGGTGTACAATATTATGTTAGTTTCAGGTGTACAACATAGTGATTAGACATTTGTACACCTTGTGAAGTCATCCTCGAAAGCGTCCAGTACCCCCAACAACTATGTTGTTATTACAGCATGACTGAGCCCCCTGTGCTGGGCGTCACATCCCTGTGACTGTAACTGCCAATTTGTACTGCTTAGTCCCGGCCCCCAGCCCTCCTCCCGCCCTCACCCCTCAGTGTGCTCCGCATCTGTGTTCGTATCTGTCTCCTGTGTTCATTTATTCTGGTTTTTAGATTCCACATATACTTGAAATCGTATGGCATTTGTCTTTCTCCGTCTGAGAAATTTCAGTTGCTGTTATTGTTCAGGTGAAGGGCGTAATTCAAGAGCCAGGCGTGTGTAGCTTTTGGCATTTGAAGGGATCTTGGTGGCAGAAAACGAGATTCAAGTATGTGGTGGCTGAACGCTTGGTCCGGACAGGAAGCAGGGCTGAGCTCGGCCTCTGCAGTTAAAGGAGCGCGGGAGGGTGGGGGGAGCATCCCGCCCACTCCTGAGCCCAGGCCTCTCCCTTCGAAACCCTGGCGAGGTGCTTAGACCCCAATCGAGGTGACATTTAACGGAACGCAGGCTTATGCATTATTAAAGTACATGGTGCTAGTAAAACGTGTTTGTGTATAACTAATAAATATTTCAACATCTTTAAAGTTTAATTTGTCACCATTATTGTACCTTTATTTGTAGCTTTAGCTCAGGATGCTGAGATCAAGGATGAACCTTCGAAAAAATAATACGCAGTTATACAGCAACATTAAAGACTCCGTGAGCGCACAGGCCTATCCGCGTAGTTGTTTTGGGCATGAGGAGTTTTACATGAGCACTGGTTAAAATTGCGTTTAATGCATCCAAACTGGTTTACTAAGTTTTTTCTCTTCGTGGAAAGTCACATGGCCCAGGGAAATATCTTGTTTGAGACCCTGATAAGGCACACTTTCTAGGAGCATCTTGGGTTCACATAGTTACTATTTCTGCTCTGCCTGAGAGTGTTTATTTCCATCGGGTTCATTTTCTATATTTTCTCTCTTTTTAAAGTTAGATTTAGGGAGCAGATAGTTTATCAGTTGTCTTGAATAACGTAAGTAATTCCTTGTTTTATTTGTGGGACGTCTTTTTCATGGTGTCTGGCACAAAACAAGTATTCTCTCACTTTAGCGTCCATGCTCTTCCCAGACTTATACTTTTCCTTGTTATTTTCCGTTGTTCCATTCAGCAAATACTTACTGGGTGCCAGAGAGGCTCATAAAAAAGTGTCTTATAATGAACTGGCCCAGTGGGCTGCATTATTGCAGCGTCCAGGGTCAAACCCAAGCCTGGGATCAGGTTATAGGGCCCATTTATATTTCTTAGTATTTCTCACAGAATTGTACCTTTTCAGTTTTATTCCTCCATGGTTCTATAAGCGAAAGCTCCTACAATTTTTCCAAATTCTCTATGTCAAAATACAGTTATTTCTGATTATTCACTTGTAGCATTTTCATTATGTAACATAATTTATATCAGCGTCATTGTGTTAGTTATCTCTCGCTTCGTAACAAATCACCTCCAAACTCTAGCAGCTTAAAGCAACGTGTGTTTATCATCTCACAAAGGTTTAAAAGTCGGGAAACCAGAAGCATCATCGCTGGACGGTCCTGGCTCAGTGTCCCCTGAGGTTACAGTCAAAACATGGGCGGGAGCTGCAGTTGCCTGGAGTCTTGATTGGGCCGGAGGCTGTGCTTCTGACATGGCTGTCACACGGCTTTCGGCAGGAGGCCTCAGCTCCTGGCCTTGCAGATTGCCCTCAGGCTGCTTGCCGTGGCATCTGGCTTCTCCCAGAATGCGCACGGGGAAGCAGCCATGCCCTCTGTGACTTATTCCGTCACTTCTGCCACGTCCTGTTCTTAGTCCACACGCAAATTACATCTGCACTCACAGGGAAGGGAACTAGGCTCCCCTCTTTCAAGGGAGGCGTATATGAGAATCCGTGCCCTTGTTTTAAAAGGGCCACCGTCATGGAATCGCCACATTACAGAGCCGTCCCGCCACTCTCAAAACGAGGGCGCGGTCCCAGAGATGCCTGTCTGCCCGCGCTGCATGGCGTCCAACCCTGTCCTTTCTTACCCTTCGTCTTCGAATTTTTTGGCTTCTCTTCTGGGCTATAGAATTGAAACTGGTAACATTAAATGGCATCTGATTATCTAAAAGGTGGGATCAGCCACTTTCCAAATGTCACGGTTTGCTAGTAGCTAGTGTAGGCACCACCATCACAGCAGCTTGAGAATAGTACACATTTTATTCAGTAAATTGACAAATGAGCGAATACACGGTGAAGGGAAGGCATCGTGTTTTGTTTCCTATTCCTTCTACCTGAGTCGAGCAAAGTCCAAGAAATGCGACACTCAAGAAGCTGTATTTGAAAGAAATCTGCATGCATAGCTGCGCCTCCCTGTCCGCTGCTAGCTGGCACCACCCACCCCATTGCCTTCGTGAGCGTAGTGCTCGCCCGGACCAGGTGCCCGAGTCTGCCAGGGGAGCAGGCTGCAGCGCAGGAGGGGGCTGGATGCCCTGCCACGCCGGCTCACCCTGGTCCCTAGTGACGTAGCTGTTTACGGCTGAGTGCCGGTGACCAGCGCGGTCAGGTGTCCATGTCCGCTAAGCGCCGTCTGGTGCCAGGCATCATACCAAGGACACTGAGGACTTAATCAGAGATGTGATAGCACCTACCTGGCATTTCCCACCAAGATCGTCTGCGCACCTGACCTTCGCTCACCGCCGTCGGAGGGTAGATATCATCCCCGTCTTAGAGAGCGTTTGCAGGGTTCCCTACATCACAGGAGGAAGCGCCAAGCCTGGGCTCACGCTCAGGCCCTCTGACCTCACAGAGGGCTTGTCTTCCACTCGAGGTACTGCGCCTGGCACGCAGCTGGTACTCGGGTGTGCACTGCTTACCCAGAGCCCGACGCTGGAGTGCAGGGGTGTTTGTGGCGCTACATGGACGCTGCAGAGTCAATGTTTCTGTGCGTCTCAGGTGCGCGGTGACACGTGTCACACCTTAGGACAGTCGATTCAGGCTCAGGAAAGGGGCGTGGGGAGTGTGCCGACGGTGCCTCTGAGCACCCGAGGGCGTGCATTCGGCGTCGCTAAAACGTGTTTAGTCTCGTCGTCATTCGTCAGCGGTGTCGCTACTTTCTCTTTTATTCATCCTCTCATTTGCCTACTTTCCCTCATTTTTTTTTTATCCTAGTTCTAAAAGGGAGGGAAAATTGGCATTTTACAAAATAGGAGGGTGTAAGGTATGAAGTTTCTTCAGCAGCTTTGTATGTTGGTGCCTGTCCGTGTCTTGTTTGTGGGAACACCGGGTCTTTGGGGCTGTGTTCTGGTTATTTTTGACAGGATGAGCTGTTCGCGTTGTGAATGTGTCAGAGAGGAGCGGTGATAAATGCGGCGTGTGTATTTGCTGACACAAAATGATAACTTCTCTGGTTTAGTTTTAGGTTTTAAAATGTCATTTTCCCTGGAGAGGTGGAGGTGCAGTCCCGAGGTCCAAGGGGACATTTCTTCTCAGAAGCTGTGTGCCTTAATTGGATTTATTTTTAATGTTGACATGCAAAGGCTAGTTTGAAATGTTAAGAAGCAGTGAGTTCCTTGGAGACTCACGGAGAATGGGCTTTGCTTTACAAATTATTTGGCTGCACTGTTTTTCCTACCTGCGGGTCACTGGGGCACCAAGGCTCCGGCCGTTGGGTGTCAAACATGAAAAAGAACACAATTCCACTTCCAGTGCCTGTGATCATACGAGCTGACCGCCATTTTGCATGCCTCGCTCAGTTCCTTCTGTTCCTTCCCCTAAGTTCCAAAGCATTTTTAAGATCGAATGCGCTGAGCATCATGTAGTTCGGTTAGTAATCTGATAAAATACACGTTAGATTCAGCATGCTAAGAACAGTTTTTACTTGCTTTTTTCTTTAAAGCGAATTCCTTTTTGATTAGTGTTTGGATTATTCCTAAGTGGGGTTTTGAAATACTCCTTTCAGTACATTTACCTGTATGTTTTGGAGCCAATAAAATAAACTGAAAATTGTTTAACACATCTGGTCAGAATCGAAGCGTGTTGTACTAGTGTCCAATTACTGTAAAATAAAATACCTGTCTTTGCAGTTACACAACTTGCTACTTATTGACCTAGTTATAAGTCATCTCCTGGTTACACAGTTTCAAGGACATACCTGCGACGTCATTTGTTCATTCATTCACCTGTCAAATACTTATTAATATCTTTTAGTTCTTCACAAAAGTACACGATTTTACACTGATTATCAGAATAAAACTAATAGCTAAATGAGTATTAGCAGCATCTTACGGAACTATAGTCTGAGGTTGGTGCTTTTGGTCGCGTGAGAATTTCCTGCAGAAAGCTTATTTAATTCCAGCAAATTTCTTTAACAAAATACGCCCCTTCACAGCCATCTGCAGTAGCGAAGGGCGTGAGCCCTGCGGCCCTGTACAGACCCAGCTACGGATGCACGGAGCACCTGGGCGCAGATGCAGGCCTGGCCGGGGCCGGCCAGGACGCGGGTGGCCCGGAGCCCAGGCCATCCTCACCGCTATCAGTTATTCAGCAGGTGTGTGTCTGTACAGACGGTTTTACGACACGCTGCCGGCTACAGGAAGGACAGCCGCAGAAGAGTTTCCAGCCCAGGCAAGCGTTCAGAGACGAGAGGCCGAGAGAGAAGACGCACGGAAGGAAGAGCTTGCTTGGCGCGGGAGCGGCGCGCAGGGCGCGTTCTGCCGGGCCGGTGTGGGAGGGGCGTCAGGAAGGGGTCGTCCAGACTGTCCGGGCAGGGCTGGGTTTGTGCGGGGAGAGGGGTGGCCCCCGGCTGTCTGAGGGCCTGTGATTGCCGTTAGGAAGGGAAGGGACGTTCGGAGCACGTCGACTGGCTGGATGGTTGGGACCCGTGTTCTTACACAGGTTCCTCTGTCTGCAGAGCCTGCCCGGCATGCACACACCACGGCGCTCCCTGGCAGATGTCTGGGGGTGAGCGGGCCTCGGCATTTGGCTGTCGCTGGTAGCTGCCTGCTCGCTCGGGCCCCCTCCTGCTCTCGGCACTGTGGCCCCTGCTGTGGGCTCCGCAGCAGCGGGGACCGGCCACCCACCTGCAGCGCGTGCAGGCAGCACGTGACTCCAGCTCAGCCCCATGGTTTCACCCTGACAGAACGGGATCATAACAGGAGTATGCGGGCTGCTGGGGAGGGTCAGCGAACGTACAGAAAGCGCCTGAAACGGAGCCTGACACCCAGCAAATCCTGTGCGCCTGTGAGCTACTTATGCAGTTATACATTCTCATGTATAAATAAGTAAGCGCTTGAATCTGTAAATATGTAAGCGTGTATACGAGAGTTGTCGGCACCCTTTACCTATGTGTATTGTTCACGCTCTCTATATACATATACACGTATGTACCCACGCAGACATACATGTGGTGCTGGCAATTGTCATAACATCGAAATAATTATGTTTAGTAACGTTTTTCAGTTATACAGCGATGACTGTTGAAGACGATGTCAACACTTAGTGGTAGAAACGATGGAGGCGGGAAGCTCTGAGGCGGTGCGAGAAGAGGTACTTGCGCCGTGCCCAGGAGCACGTCCGGTGGCGGCTTCACAGGCCGCACCGTGGCCCACGCTTCCCTGCCGGGTCCGAAGCCGGCGGGGTCGTGCGGCACCAGCGGACGGCCGCGTTCCCTGGGGATGCTCCAGATGTCAGCGCCGGGCGAGCCGTGCCCCTTCTAGAACGCACTCCCGTTGCATTTGCCCACATTGAACGAGGCTACTGGCTTTTTAAAAAAATTGTATTTTATTATTAGTTTCAGGTGCACAGCACCCTGGTTAGACATTTACGTGGTTTATGAGACGATCCCCCGACGGCTCGCTCTCCCCTCGGGCCCTCCGCCCACCCATTACATGAGCGCCAGCGGCGTTCCCCGTGCCGTGCTCCCCGTCCCCGTGACTTGTGCTGCTTTAACCCGTCACCCCATTCTCCCAGCCCCCCACCCCCTCCCCTCTGGCCGTCACCAGATTGTCCTCTGTATCTGCGAGTCTGTTTCTGACGGAGGCTGTAGGCTTTTAAGACAGGCGCTTTTTCCTCATCTGGTTTGTATTCACTGAGCAAAGTGAAAAATAACTTAAGCCTGCGTCATGTATGCATCTGGCTACTAATAAGAGAAAGAAAGGTTTCGATTCATATTTTATTTATAGTTTGTTGTGATGAAAGGCCTGATTCAAAATACAAATATAGCCACAGAGCCACTGTTCACAAATGATGCCTGATGTTTTCACATTTTGTTTCTGTGGAAGAGGGCTGGCCTCATTTAGGACATGCTCTTTTTACAATACTGAAGCCTGCGGGGAAAGCTCTTCAGCGTCATGGTCAGCCTCGGTCATCACTTACATTCTCTTTGACGGCCGGGGCTCCCTCCGCTGGGCACCGTCACAGTAGAGAGTCCTCCGTTTACTTCCCTTTATCTCCCCAGGCCCTGGATACCCGACCCCGCGCCGTGCCCGCCTCATTTAAAACTGCATCCGAGTGAGACATTTTCTCGTGTACCTTTTATTCGGCACTGCATCAGAGTAGAGTTTCCTCCTCATGATTTGTGAAAGCTAAATGAATAGCTTAATTAACTATGTATTAATTATCTATAATTAAAGGCAATAGCAAAAAGGTTTTTTTTTGTTTTTTTATGCTCATGAGACAATTTACATGTCATGGACACGCCAGGATCTTTCTTCATGGATACTTAGGATATATTCATCCTGTTTGAAAGAACAGAATAAAACAGTTAGTGTGATTTTATCTCTTGTTTCTGAGCACGTCAGGGATACTCTGGGGATTAACAATCTGGCCCCTCCTACTAGCAGGAGGGGATGCGCTGGCTTTTCTGCTCGATGCACCTTCCTGTATCTGCCATTGTTAGTGCCTGTAACTCACGCAGAATAATCAGGACGCCAAGGTGGCGTGTTTTGGGGTGGCGTGTTTTGGGGTGGCGTGCTCTGAACCCCTGTGTGTGTGTGTTACGGTGGAGTCTGAGGTGGAGATGGATGTGGATGTTAACACTCGTTACCCCTCGCCCCCGCGGAGCCCCGGGGTCCTCTCCTGCAGTCAGCGAGCCTGAAGCACAGACGGCTTCGGAGCTGTGCTAGAGACAGACAGGTGCAAAGACTCTGGCGCTGGAGTTTTGCTGTAAAGGAACACCTGGAAGGTCAGGCGAAAGTGACACGAAACATGGTTTCAGGTACTAAACTAAATCAAGGTCTCGTTTGTAACTTTGGTTATAAACATTTCTTTTTCTTTAAACACCCCTAGCACTTGGTCTTCCTAGGCGGTCTCCCATCCAAGTACTAACCAGGCCTGACCCTGCTTAGCTTCCGAGATCAGACGGGATCAGGTGCATTCAGGGAGTCATGGCCGTGGACCTAGAACAATCTTTTCTCATAGTCGTTTAGATAGAGGATGTCAGTCGAAAGTGTTCCCCGGCCACTCACAGCTCTCAGGGCTGAAGGAACTGTAAATTTTGAAGTGTTGTTTCTAGAGAGCTTAATTTAAGTTGGAAATTGGTTTGGGGTTTTTATTGGCCTTTCATCTGATTAATGAGATAAGTTCTCCCTCCTATAATCCTCAGGAGAGGAGCGTCTGCAGCGTGAACACAGATATTCTATGAGCCTGTTATTTGCCTCCTCCTCTTCATTTGTTGAGATCGATTTTATCAAAAATCACATAAGCCAATTGGCAAAGAATGTTACAGGATTGCAGCAAACTTGAGAGGAAGGAAATCTCAAATCATAGATATGAAATGGAAAGATAGGTAAGCACGGTGAAGTCTGCGTGACTCCCAAAGACGTTTTGTGTGCGTTTTTACGCCACATCCCACCAATGAGTCTGGGCTTCGTAGAGATGCTAAAAGCAATAAAATGCTTTGGAAAAACGAAACATATCTTTAAAGAAGCGGAATTTCTGCTCTGCCAGATCGGAGAGCTTTGTAGTAAAATACCCAAGAATGTGAGATGTAGTCTCTTTGGCCTCGTAATTCTATGACGACTTAGAAACGTACTTGTCATTTATATTTTTCCTTTTCACAACTTGCTACGAAAAATGATTCACAATTTGAGGCTTTCTCTGCTTTGTGTCAACTCTCAGTTTATGTATCCGGAAGGTTCAAGGGAATGTTAGGATAATCATGTTTTACCCTGGTAGGTAGAAGGTTATAGAGATAAAATTTGCTCTCAATTTCGCAGAAATTTTGCTCGGCTTTGCTGTAACACTCTTCCTATAAATTACATTATTAGAGTCGGGTTTTTTATGTGCTGGGAATATCTGCATTTCACATCATCGCTATTATGAGGAAAGGTCTTAGAGACGATTAGTTCTGTTTTCAACAGTGGGATCCTTGTATAGGAAGTGGAGCTGATCGCACGGACAAACGCGATTCCTTTGTTCGTTCAAAAGCGAATGTCGCATGCCAGGCACTGTTGCACATCCCGACGACAAGAAGAAGGTGGAGCGGGCAGGAGTCGCGCTTCTTAGGGACTCTGTGTTCTAGTGGGAAGAGACAATAAAGAAAATGTGTGAGTGCAGCATGGAACATGCTCCAGGGTGCTGGGTCCACGGAGGCGACGGAGCAGGGGCGGAGGGCGGGGAGCGGCAGTGTTTGGTCACGTGACGTGTGGCTGCGTCTCCCAGGAGAATGCACAGTGCCGGAAGGTGGGGACCCCGGCTCACGTAGCTGTCACCACTCGCGGTGCGCATCGGTGTGCGTGGCCCCCCGCAAATGCGGAGTGGATGGGGGCGGACTCGGCCGAGCCGGCCCTCCTACCCGGTCCGCGCTTCCCTTCGCACCGCCTCGCGTGGCCTGTGATTCACTTGTGAGGCGCGTGTGCGTGTGGCTGCCTAGCTGGGCTAGGACGCAGCCTGCGCACGGGGAGAATGTTCATCTGGGAACAGGAGGACGTAGCAAACATTCGTCGCATGATGCGTTTTAATAGTAACTCACTGGCGGTAAACAGGTCATAACTTAGGACGGGAGAGGTGTGTTTGCTGCTTTTGGCGAGCTGGCTTGCTCGCGCCAGGAACACGCATTCTGACCGCTGCCAGCAAATGCGACCTGTGCGCCCAAGGACCCTGGGCACGGAACACGTAAGGCGCTGACCCCGATGCCAAACCCACGTGCCGGGGGCTCCGAATGCAGAAGCGCGCGAGCCGTGCGTGCGTTTGGCTGTCCCCGGCGCTGTTCTCCTCTGGCCTTAGGACTTTTAAGGGGCCTGGCCCAGAAAACCGTAAGCGAGGGAGGGGTACGTAGGGACAGGTGGACCAGCCCTGGAGACGGACTCGGCGGACCTGGGGCGGCTGCGGACCCCAGGGCACTGGAGAGCTTCGCTCGTGTGTTTTTATTTGAAGAATGCCTTGTTCTTCCTCATCCATGAGCAAAGCCGCACCCAGGCTACTTTCTGACGAAGCTGCCGGGGCCCTGCGTCATCTGAGGGGTCTCCTCTGCTGCACTCGAGGGTCACGGGTTTAGGGGGTGCCGGTCACCCTGACACACGCCGGGCGGCTCCGGACATGCACGCTGAGAGCTGCCGCCTGGAGAGTGGCCCCCGGGGGTGAGCGCCCGGCGTTGACGTCGGCTGCTGGTCGGGGTGTCAGAGTCAGGCCCAGCATTGCCCCCCCCGGCCTTCCTGCCACCCCCAGCGGCTTCCGGCAGCATCCTGGGTGCGTTCACTTGTTGTTTACACACGACGGTTCCGTTAGGTTTTCACTGCCCGGGGGAGGCACAGACTTGTCGTAAGTCACAGCCTGCCCCGCGCCAGGTAGGAGCCGGGGGCCCCTTTGCTCCCATCGAGGAGATGAGGTCATGTGTTCACGGGGAACTTAACGTCGTGCCTGGGTTCTCGTGCGAGCTAATTTTCGTGATCCTAACTCTCCTCGTTGCCCCTTTTTTGTCTTGCTAGGGACTTCTAGAAGGTTCTGCGTTTACTTTCAGTCTGTCCCACACTTTGCCGAGTCCTGTGCACCGTGTTCTAGATGGGGTTTCAAATGGGGTTTCATGGTGAATAGAAAGTGCTGTATAAAAGTTTCCTTCCGTTAGGGACTTGAACGGAGCACCAGGATTTTGAAAGCCTAGGGAAGCCCCCATCCGAGTCAGCCTTTCACGTCGTTGAATTTCGCATTTCCTGAGCTTATTTTTTGTCAGAACTCTTAATATAGTGAAAATTTCATATTTTGAATCATAAGGCACCATCTGTTATAAGTCACATTATTATTCTATGTACCACTAAGAAAGAAAAACACCGACAGAATGCCCTCGATTTTTAAGACCCGTTTAAATCTACAGTTGACAAAACACGAACTCAGGAAGTAGTACGTTATCCTACGTAATGAAGTGGAAACATATATTTTAAAAGTAAAATATTTAAAATTAAAAATTGTTAACCATTTTGTGCATTTTAGTCAGTAATTTCAGTAATAGTCTCTACATTCCCTTGTTAGTCCCCACAGGCTGTGAGGGGCGCCCTCTGAATTCTGATCGAAATGGGTTCAGCTGTCAGCTGCGGACCGCCACACCCGGGGTCAGCACAGCCGTCCCTTCACGCGTCCCAGTCCTGGCTCAGTGGCGCCCCCGCATGCACCCTGAGGCTCACAGGCCTCCGTAACTGGAGGCAGGGGGAGCCGCCATGAGGACCTGTTCATGGGCCGACCGGTGGCAGACTTAGATACCAGACAGGAGCTCCGCTGGCAGCCTCAATGGTGCTTTCAGATCACGGCCACAGCGTCGTGCGACTCCCTCGCGGGACAGCGTCGTCTGTCTCCCCACCCGGCGTCCCTCACGTCTGTCTCCCCACCGCGTCCTCACGTCTGTCTCCCCACCGCGCCCGCCCTGTGCGGAGCGGGGCCGTCGTCTGCGTGGTCCCTCCCGTCCATGGGACGGACGTTCGCAGAGCCCGTGTTGCTCACTGCCGCGGCTCGCTAAGCCTTCAGTTGCCTGTTTGTAAAGATTTCTGTCTGTCAAGGTGAATAATACATTGTCCAGGAGTTAGATCACAAAACCATGCTAAATCTGCTGGTGTCATAAAATGTCATTTTAATATCAGGATACATAAAGTGTTTATGATAGAAACAATAAAGTTGCCTCTCAACTCTGTACAAACATTGAATTCCAAGTAATTTTTAAGGAATATATTCATCTTTCTACATTCAAAATAATGGTTGAGCAGCGATGGTTATCATTTTTTCCCGCATAATTATTTTTTATATTCTGTGAACTCACACAGTATTACAGTAACTTATAGTATTACAGTGCTAGGCAATCTTAAAGATATGAAATAAAATTCTAATGGAATGTAGAAAATAAAAGTAAAATAAGTCATTTGTATAACTTTACGAAAAAATATTTTTCTGTAAAAATAAATGCCGTGCTTTATGCTGAAACGTCCTGCACGGAGTGTTCAGGAAGCAGCCGTGGCCGCGCGGTGGCGGCGCGCTCTGCCGTCCTTGCTGGGGCGTTCCCTCCCGCGCGGCAGGACGGGGCGCAGGCCGCTCCCAGTGCCAGGGAGGGAAACGGCCCGCAAATCAGATCATTCAAAACCCAAGGGCCACGTGACGGACATACAAAAACTCACTAAGAAAATACGTTTTCTGAGGCCGCTGAGGCGACCCGACTTTCGAGTGTGCTTATCACAGGCGGTTTTCAGTCACGCTGCCCTGCAGCTTCCGTCCAGTCAGCCTGGTCCCCGAGTGCAGGTCACTGTCCCTGTCGTGATCTCAAGCACAGCGTTCGCTCAGCTGAGGTCATCACGACCGCAGCTGCCTCTGGGATGGGCATGAGGGAAGCACGCGTCCCCGTCCGCTGAGCGTGGCACCCAGAGCGGTGGCTTTGTCACCGAGCAGGGCTGTCCCACGGAGTGGCCGGGCGGCCCCGGTCTCCCGTGTGGGCAGTGAGGGGCCCGAGCCACCCTCGCTGGCTTGCGAGGCGTTGGGCGAGGGCCCAAGGGGGGTTTCGTGTGGGAGCGGCCGGGGCGACGCGGGGCTCAGGCGTGGGGCGCCCCCGAGGGGCCCCCCGGGAGCCCGGCCTCGCCCTCCTCCTGCCTGGCATCTGCTCCCGCTCAGCCGTCCCTAAGCGGGGCTCCTCACTCCCGCCCTCCTGGTGGTACCAGGGTCCCCAGACGCCCCCGTGGAGCCGCGGGTTGCCTCGGGGGTCCCTGGGGGGGTACCGGACGGGCACTGCGGTCCTGTTGAACCGGGACAGCCTGCGGAGCAGCTGGCGCACCACGCCGGGGTACCTGTCGGAGAGGTCCACCCTCTCGTAGGGGTCGGCCGTGATGTTAAAGAGCCACACGCTCTTGCCAGCGGACGAGGTGACGCACTCGCTGTGCCAGCGGCTCGGCCCCAGGCTGCTGAAGGCCTGCGGCGGGACCCAGTCGCCGGCGCCGGGGTTCCCCGTGAGCAGCTTCCAGTGCCGCACCCTGATGGCCGACTGCACGGCCGTGTCCCAGATCCCGTGGCCCGCCGCCCAGGAGCCGTGCGCGGCCCTGGCGTAGACGGGGTCGATGTTGTGCAGGATGTCCACGCGCGGCGAGCGCTGGCCTTCGCTCAGCGCCTCCCACACGTCGTAGCCGTCCAGCCGCGCGCCCTCGTCCGGCCGGCCGGCGGCCAGCGCCAGGAGCGTGGGGTACCAGTCGGTGATGTGCACCAGCTCCCTGCACACCGTCCCGCGCCGCCGCAGGAGCGGGCTGTGCACGAAGCCCACGGCCCGGACGCCGCCCTCCCAGTACGTGCCCTTGCGCCCTCGGAGCGGCCAGTTGCTGCCCCCCGCGGCCGGCTGGCCCCCGTTGTCGGAAGAGTAGACGATGACGCTGTTGTCGTAGAAGCCGTGAGCCTTCAGCGCCAGGGTCACGTTGGCCACCGCCTCGTCCAGGCAGGACAGCATGGCGGCGTAGCGCCGCCGGCGGGCGTTGGCGATGGACCTGTAGTGCTCCAGGTACCGGCCCGGGGCTTGCAGCGGCGAGTGCACGGCCTGGTAGGCGATGTACAGAAACAGGGGCTTCCCGGGGTCGTGTGACGCCAAGATGCGCTGCACGCGCTGCGTGTACATCTGCGTGGAGTACGCGCCGCCGCCGTGGCCCCAGGCCGCCCGGTCGTTTTCGTGCAGGTCGTAGCCGCACACCCCGGGGCTGTCGCACTTGTAGTGGGTGTAGTAGTCGCCGCTGCCCAAGAGGGAGCCGAAGAAGCTGTCGAACCCTCTCCTGGTGGGCAGGCATTCCGTCCTGTAGAAGCCCAGGTGCCACTTGCCGACCATGTGCGTGGCGTAGCCGGCCTCCTTCAGCTTCTGCGGCAGCGTGGCGTCGTCCAGCGGCAGGCAGTTGGGCTGCGTCGGCCTAATGACGGAGTGCTGGAGCCCGGTGTGGATCTGGTACCTTGGCAGAAGACGAAAGAGACATTCTGCATGAAACGGGGGTCCTTGAATTAAAATGCTGTTAGGAAGACGGACTTTACCCCAGAAAACATGGCCGATCGGCATTCCTGCCGCGGACCCGTGAGCCTCACAGTTAACGTCTGAAATACATTGGAGTCTAAGTCAGTACTTTCGAAACCAAGATTTCACCACTTAACCCAGTGTTTTTTATCAAAATTCTTGTATCGTAATTTATCCAAATAATTTGTTTATGAAGTTAAATTATGAAATAGAAAACTAACGAAATAACGGAAAGGATAAACATTTCAGAGTATTGTTGTTATTTTTATTATTGTTGTTTTTCATCTACGGGCCTCACATTATCTCCTAACGCGTTTCCTGAGGTAATTTATTTCAAGTTAGTTCTGAAGTACTAGTATCACACACAAAAATTGTAAAAAAATCTGTTTGTCAAAAAAATATTTTATTATTCATCCCCGACCTAGTAGAGCTCTGTAGAGAGGAGGAGATTTCTGGCTCACAGTACTTTATTGTCACAAAACTATTTTATTTTTTAATCAAAAAAATTTTCGATTTCAGTTGACGTTCGACGTTACGTTAGTTTCAGGTGTAAAGCGTAGTGTTGAAAAACATTTAGAGTAACTGTTTTAGCTAGTGCTAAGGAAGGATTTTCCCCCACGTAGCAGGATTGAGTCCTTTCCTGTGTTTCTCAGTCTCCTTTTAAAAAAATTACGCTCACTTTCAAAATAGTCTAAGAAAATACAGTGACCCTTCCTGTACATTAAAACTACGCAAATGCGAATTTCTGGCATTTTTCTTTTCCTAAGGATACTTTGTCAAGGGCTTTTTTCCCCAGAGAATGGTTATTATTCACATAAGTGTATGAATTTTCAATTTAGGTCAAGATGTGCCTATTAGTTCATGACGTTTTAAAAGCTATAGATTCTATAGTTTTATGTAAGTTCGAAAAGACTTTTTAAATAGAAAGCAGAAATTCTGAGCAAATGAAGGTTATAGAGAGAGGGTAAATGAGAAAATACTCTTGGAATCAAATTATACAGAGTAATATTGAGATCAAAAGCAATTTTTTTTTTCCAAATTGATATAACTTGAAAGGCCAACGTGTGATGGATGGCTTGGCGAATAGTTAAATCTGTTTTTAAATGTTCAGGTGAGAGTGTAATGCAACTGTGAGCTCCCTGGAAGTGTCACTTGCAGGTGCACGCTGGTGGCTCCGTGGGGCCCGTGGGGATGTACTGATCCCAGTGGAAAGCGGCCTTCAGTCGGGCCCTGTGTCCTCTGCCGGCGCCGTCAGAGTTCCACAGTTATCATAGTTGTAGTAACTTAAAATGAAACTCCCAAAGAAAGAAGCATTCATAAGCCTCATTTTGCACCAGGTTCAGATGGTATTATTTTGATTTTGACCATTTTTGATCCTGTCCAGGATTTAAAACATTCACTGGCGAAAGCACTAGTTTATACAAGTGTGTGACAAGTTGGCGACACCTGTCAGAGTGAACACTGCAGACCCATACAGGGGACTCTGCTGGGGGCGCGGTGTCGGGCGGGGCCCTGGGCACGCGGACAGCGCACGTGGCCGGATACATCCAGCTCACCAGACAGCCAGCCACGCGCCAAGTCCTCTGCGGAACTGGGCACTTTTCACCGAGCGCCGAAGGCAAAGGGAATGGAGGCCTTTGAGACGTGTGGGGTTCGGACCGTCCACACGAGAAAGCACGGGAGAGAAGCGGGCGCTGCTCTCCAAGGCTGGCGGGCAGCCAGCGGGGGGCGCCAGTGTTCCGAGCTGTTAAGCGGCTCGGTTTCCGCTGTCTCTGGGGAGGAGAGTGGTTGCGACGACGGTGGAAGTTTAGAGCCAGCCACGCACGGTTTGCGGCCGCTCATGGCAGAGGAGGGGTCTGGGGGCGGCTCCTGCCGAAATGAGTTCAAGCCTCTTGGTGCAGAATTTGGGGCCTGGGCTAAGGGTGTAGTTTTGGGGTGAGACAGACCCGAGTTCGACTTCGCTCCACTGACCAGTAGCTGCGTGACTCCCCGCAGCACGGAACCCCTCGGGCCTCAGTC
Source organism: Pteropus medius (assembly GCF_902729225.1). Taxonomy (NCBI): domain Eukaryota; kingdom Metazoa; phylum Chordata; class Mammalia; order Chiroptera; family Pteropodidae; genus Pteropus; species Pteropus medius. Next base: position 840,333 of record NW_024352148.1, read on the forward strand.
TCCTCTGTAAGGCGGGCAGCAGTACGCATTGGGGGGCTGCAGCTCCGAGCCGGCTCACGGGGTCTGGTAGGCGCGGCCGTTCAGTGAATGACGGCATCGGCTGCTCTTCCCCCAGAATTCTGAGTCGTGTCGCTGGCGTGTCTGTTTGAGGGTTGATAATGACAGGCCTCCTTCCACATGCGTATCGATCTTGTCCTCGTCACCTCTGACAAGTAGGTGCTTTACGCTCGTCTCACAGACAAGGGAGCAGAAGGTGCAGAGACGTCCCCAGTCCCCCACCTGCACTCAGAGCCTCCTCCCGGGCGTGACAGCGGGTCCTGATCACCAGGGGCCAGGCACGATGTGTTCGTGTCTCTTTAAGACTTAACGCCAGGCCTTGCCGAGAAGCCGAGGAGCAGGGCGAAGATGCCGGTGTCCAGAGGCGAAGCCGTTCCAGCTGTCTCATCAAGGGAGTGGGGCACTGGGAAGCAAGCAGTGAAGCTCATGCCGACCCCAGAAAGAGTCGAGAACGGGTTGTTAAGTCGATGCTTTGTGAGCGTTTCAAAAAGAGCAGATTAGGCAGGGCCAAAGAGTACTGCCAAGTGAGCTTCGTTTTCTTTTATGAAAAGGGTCCATACTAGGTAAATAGCTTAGGAAGATGATGGGCATTTGAGAAATCTGCTTGTGATTCTTACAAAATAATGGCAGTCAGCTGTACGATAGCACTTGTTTGTGTAAGAATGGGAGTCTTGCACGCGGGCACCAGTCACTTGCATGCAGAAGATTTCCATGCGCATGATCTCTGGCTCCTGCTCCGGAGAGCGGGCAGGGCGTTCCACGAAGTAGTTCCATCTGATAAGAGCAGCGACAAAAGACACTGACAGAATAACCTAGCGGCTTTCCCAAGTTTTAGGCTGTTTGGTCTTGAGGTTCTACACTGGAATCTAGATTTTGGGGTTTGGAGACTTTCCGTGGTTCACGCACAGCTACTTGAACAGCTGGCGCGTGGAGAGTTCGGGTAACTCATCCGCATCCACCTTCACTATTATTCACCTGCTCAAGTAACCACTGTTACTGAGTGTATAACGTGCCAGGGACGAAGTTTCGTTGTATCTTGTTTTCCCTCCCTCCCCTCAAGCTTCGGTATCACCGAGTGGGCTGTAAGTAGAGACCCTAGTGGCAGAGGGGGTGGCGTGGAGGTCGGACTTCTCTGGGCCCAGTCAGTGGGGGTGGACGCGGTGCGGTCGGTCTGGGGAAAAGCACCGGGTGCTGACGGGTGCTACAGATTCTTCCAGGAGGGGGACGGCTGGGCTCTAGGGAAGAGCTTGGTAGTGTCTTTGACTTGGTAATGACCTTGACTTGACAGCAGCAGCTAGCTTGAAGACCAGTCAGACAAGTCTCCAGAATGAAATATGAATGGATATTAACTGATTGGCCGAGGGCCCCTAACCCGGAAGCGGCTTCTGGAGCAGCACACAGGGCCCTGTCTTTGGCCTCAATTCATGAATCATGTTATCCATGACTTGAATAGAGAAATAGAAGAAACGCTCATTATTTGGGAGGAATAGTAAATAAGCGGCATCATCGAGATTCATCGTGATCTAAACGAGCTGAAGTCGCTGTTGAAACAAAGACGACGAAGCACATAAAGCTCAGGAAGGGCTCAAAGGTTGAAGGGACCGTGAGAAAAATAGGGGCCGTCTCTGGCCACCTCTGGGGCACAGCGGGCGCCGGTGACTGGACTTTGTCACCTGATATGTTGACTCTTCCTCCCGTTAGTTTTGGTAAATGTATGTCTTATCCGGATCGCGTGTTACAGACTTTGAGGGGACAGCACTGTCTCAGAGCAGAGCCTTAGGAAGTATCGATGGAGACCTGCCCTCAGGTTACCTTTGGTTGATTACTCGGTTCACTTCGAGTGGCTCGGTCAGCTTTTTAGATACCATGCAGTCTAATTTTTAAAATCTAAAACAATTGCCTTTTCTATAAGCCTCGGGACACCGAGATATAGTACGCCTGTAACTTCCCTGGATGTTGGCACGCCAGAAAATACTAAGTGACATATTTTGGTCATGGTCCTCGATGAATCTAAGGTAGATTATAACAGTCACTGATTCTCTTACTAATTCAGTAACACGTCGGCTGCCCAGCCCAGTAGGCTGTGTAGCAGGCCACCACGACCAGCTGGCTGGCCTTGCTTCTCCGGTCCAGACTCTGCCGTTGAGATGATCCACATCCAGCATTCTGATGCCCTCGCTTTTCGGGGGGTCTTCGGGGGCTGCCTTTCAGTTTTTTCACATAAATATTATTTTCAGAACGTGGCCTGCAATCCACTACGGGTTCCAAATTCTGCTCTGTCTTACAGCCTCTCGACCAGTCCAGGGTGCACAGGGTGAGGCGGTGCTGGCCGTGGCCACGAGGGGGCGGCGGAGGGCCAAGGGACAGGCGGGACTGAGCAGAAGGGACTGAGCAGGCCGCCCAGGTGGGGGGAGGCCGTCCCCAGGCTTGCCCGAAGCTCCGGGACTGAGACTCAGTCGCCGTGGGTCTGCTGGCCAGCACTCAGGTGGAGGGCAGCAGTGACGACCTTGTCAGGAAGTTGGTATCAATGCCACAAACAGCCTGGGCTCCAGGAGGCCTTCTTGTGCTAAGATCAAGTTAGTGTGGCTTCAGCCATTGAGCTTCTACTATGTATCTAGCAATAAACTAATAATACTTCTCAGTCTTGCCACAGCCCTTGGAAAGTAGTAGCATCCCTACTTCACAAAGAAGAGACTGGGGTTTGGGAAATTTAAGTGCAGACCTGGATTCAGACAGAGGTCTCTGGGCTGACAGCTCGCGATACCCTGATTCAGTCACTGGGACTGGGAAGAAGACATGGCCACGCTTCTGACACTCGGCTTCAAAGACCTGCCTTCTGTCCCAGAATCCGTGGGCTGTGGACACTTCTCAGTCTTGGCCTCTGTTTGCTGAGGTATTCTGTCAGCCCTTCATAGTTCAGAATTCATTCTGCTTTTTAAGGAGGATGTAAATAAAAATGCATTCTTTCAATACGTTGTTTTCTTCAAAATCTTGAGGCAAATGTAGACGTTCTTAACGTGTTGCTTTTTTTTTTTAGTTCTAATTAGAAGAGATGTTCTTCTAATTAAAGTAATGACTTAAAAGCACTATAAAAATTTTAATACCTACAAAGGTCTGAAAAGAGCATTTCAGGCAAACGCTAAATGGACCTGCCTCAAACCGTTGCGGACATCCTGAGCGGCCCACGCAGAACGTACACCCCGGGCCAGCGGCCCCCCGTGGGGCTGTCGGCTCACCCTCCATCAGCTCACCCTCCGTCAGCATCCGTCTGAGCAGCAGCTCCCCATCTGGGGACATGTGGCATGGCCTGCAGCAAACCTGCTCCGTGCTCCTGTGAGTCTGACTCACGTCCCTGATGCTGTCACGCGTCAGGGGGGTGGGGTTCTCAGACACTATGGACCTGCCAGCAGCTTTGCAGTCTCGAGGGAGACGGGACTGTGAGCACCTGTGAGGGGCCCGGGTCGGACAGAAACAGCACTTCATCGCTTCCATGTTTGTCTATCCTGAATTCAGCTCTGACTAGAGGAATTTCAGAGTGCTGTCATTTTTTGTTTATTGGGGACACTGATCATGCATAGCATTTAATGGAAATTTTATAGACAGTCGCTGCGTTTTACTTTATTTAGCATGATTTTTAAAGACTGGCAAGTGCAATCAACGTGGAATTAACTCTCCCCGGAAGGTGTTCATCTTATCAAATGATATTTGGTTTCTGAAAAGTGAAATGCAGATACGAAACCAAATAGCTTGGGTCGAAGTCAGAATAGCCCCCCCCCATTCGGTTGATGCCATTGCTATCTGCAGGTCACCTGAACAAACTTTCCTGAAGGTCCTCCAGTTTATCTTCTCTTTGTTTCAAGCCGCGTCCATCTGGTGTTAAGTCACGTCCGCTCTCTCTGTTGAATTTCTGTCTTTTCCGTTCTTACTGTGTCTTCTCAGCCTCTCATTCCTAGGCCGAGCGGCGTCCCCCGCGCTCCCTGCTGGGTGTGGGAGAAACGCGGGGCTAAGCTGGCCGTCACCGGATGCGCAGGAGGTGGGCAGGGATTTTACGCGCCGGTCCCAGTGTCTGTCCCACAACACGCTCACCGGGACCCGGGACTGGCAGTCTTCCCTCGTGCTCTCTTCTCTGAGCCGGGCCGTCAGACGGTGCTCGATGGCAAGGGACAGCCCCTCCCGGAGCCTGCTGTCCCCTTGGCGCCACGTGCTGTTCCGTGGTACTTTCCACGACCTCTGACCTCTGTGTTCCGCGCTGGGACATCAAGGCCCTGTGGCCTCGCCCCGCCAGCATCTCCACACCTTGGTTATCACCGATCTTCCTCGCCTGCGGGAGCCGTAACCGAATCTCTAAAGGGGTAAAATGAACATCGTGCTTTGTGGGGACGAGCTGTACTCAGAGCCTTTTCTCGTAAAAGATGCGTCTGGGAGGCGGGCGGGTGTCGTTGCAGCTGTGATGTCCCTGCTTTGTCATTCTGTGCCTCGGCGCCCCGGGCCCCACTCTGGCGAGTGACCGCCGCATTTTCCACGCGGGCTCACTGCAGCGTGTCGGGACTCCCCTGACACTCTGGGCTGGAGCGGACGCCCGGGGATTTCCGTGCTGGGTGCGGGGCCGGGCCGGCCTGGCAGGGTTGGGGTGGAGGCCTGGGCTCCACACGCGTCCGCTGCCATCTGTGTTAGAACTTGGGCTTCTCCGTCACTGCATTCACCGGACTGAAACGTTCGGCAGTGACAGGTTTATAAATCCGAGGACAGGTTCCAAGTTCAACAAGGACCTGAGCCAGCTAACCCACGGCAGACAAACGTGTGGACCCGCCAGCTCCTTGGGCCGACGCTGGGAAATGGAAGACACGCTGTGCATCCTCGCTGGACCCCCGGAGGCCAGGGGCAGGGGAGGGACGCCTGCGTGACAGGACAGCATGGTTCCCCGGAGCTTCACACGGGGATTTAAGTTCAGGAGCTAAGAGGAGGGATTCGAAGTTGTAAAAGGTTCTTAAGATTCAGCATCTTTAAGAAATATATAATGGGGAAGTCCCTCTCACATCGGTCAGAGGTCTTTTTACAGTTGCTTGTCCCTAAAATCCAAGAAATCGGAAGTGTGGGCTCCCATGTTCTCTCAGGCGGAGGCGGCACCCTATGACCTCGATACCAGCAGGTAACTGAGGTGACCGCAGTAAACGAACAGCAGTTCTGGGAGGGGCCCAGAGGAACACCGCGCTCACAGTTTCTCCAGGAGACAGATAACTCGATTAATGACTTCAGCCCCCTTTCAGACTATGAAAGGTAAACTGGAAATGTCAGCCCAGTTAACCATGAATTAACCTGAAACCAATGAAGAACAAAGACGCACTCCAGTGTCCCCCGTTGCGTGGGACACAGCCAGGCTGATGCGCGTCTCGGGGGTTCAGAAGAACTGGCGCTTCAGCCTGCTGTTGTGTTTCATAGGACATTCGTTTATTTCTACTGTCAGGATGGTTGTGCGTCTGTACCAAACCCATCCTGTCGCCCCTCTGAGGAACGCAGTGGAAAACTCATAGCCTCATTCGTTACTGTGGGATCTGGGCCAAGACGCTTCACCTCTGTGAGCTTGATCTCTTCATATGTAAAATGTGGGTAATAAGAGTTGCCCCTGGTTCTAAGGCTTAGAGGGTGTGTCTCTCTCACCTGTGGAGAGAGACACAGAAACCTGCGTATACAGAAGGACAGATGACAGAGTAACACATTACAAGTGCATCTCCCAATGCCCGGAAAGCGCCAAATGAATGTTCATCGCTCCTCCCAAGACTTTATCTGCAACTAAACCCTTCAGCTAGGAAAACGCGTGATCAAATTAGATTCTGCAGCACAATGAAAACAACCAAACCGGACTCAGAGTAAAAAGCTGATTTCAAGTATTCGAGCGTATGTTTTCAAGTGTGTGAAGACATCTAAACCGAAACTGCTTTAACTAGCTGCGTTGATCACCCAGTTCACGTCCGCTTCCTGTGACCTTGCCCCGTGCAGCGACGCCCGGCACATTGGAAGGGTCTAGCGTAGTCTCTAACTTCATGGCGCTTGATCCCAAAGATGATATTGAAAGTCTGATACAATTTTAGAGTTCTTGAGTTCTTCAGATTCAAGATTATGGCACAGTGTTTTTATAAACGTCTAATAAATTATAGATTAAAATGTTAAAAGTATGTCATTTATAGCATACATTAACATTTTAAGTATGCATTATTATATCACTACAGTTAATAGGACAGTGTAAGGTTTTATTATCAAAGTTATAGTATAGATTGATAATTGTAATACAGATTAATGTATAAATTAATTGGACGAGTTAACAAGTATCGATAACTCATGGACTTTTACTGGGTAGGACAGCAGAGAAATTGGGTCGAGTAAGTCTTTCGCTTCGTCTTTGTGTTGGATAGAAGGAACTGAGGTTCGTGTACGTGCTCACGGGAGTGACTTTGCAGAGACAGGGAAGTTAGTAACGAAGAAGAGAAAGGGGAACGCTGGGCACCGCGTCCGCCAGCGGGGAGGCCGGGCCCGCGGGTCTGGCAGGCGCCTTTGCTGCGGTGCCTCCTGGGAGGGGACGGGGGACACGGCCGTCGGTGCCGTCGAGCTAGGGCGCGGGCACCGTGAGTGACAGTCCTCCCTGCTCTGCCCTCGGTGGGCTCGAAGGGAGGCCCCGCGCTCACGAGGGGACACGGCAGGCGGAGGAGGTGAGCAGCTCTGAAGAGGATCCTGCTGCTCTGTCCACCGCCGGCCACGCCGTGCTCGGCAGGGCCCCTGGGCGCCGCGTGTGGGGCATGTCGCAGTCCCCGGGGGCCGTGGGCTCCCCAGCCCCCTCCCACCCCGGCCTGGCGCCTCGCGCTCTCCCCGGCATCAGAGCAGGCAAGGGCTGAGAAACGCATCGGCGCGTGCCCTCAGCAGGGGACAGTGACTTAGCGACGACTGCCGGGCTGTCTCCCCACCAGGCCCAGGTGGCCGGTGGACTGGGGGTGGTGACAGGACAGACGTGACATGACTGATTCTGTTTGTTCAATGGGGAGCAGAGTCCTGTTCGTCATTACAAAATGAAGGGGTCGGAAGGGTGCCACATGCCTTTGGATTCTAAGAATTCGGTCACTCGGTGTTGGCTGCCACAGCTCGTGCCAAGGGAAGGTGTGGAAAGCCGCACACACAGCTGTATGAAAGGTCCAGACGGGGTGGAGGAGGCGAGGCTGGCAGAGAGTCTGGGAGGACATAATGGCGGTTTCCCGGAGGAGAATGAAGAACATTCTAGAACAGAGAATCCTGCTTAGAAGGAAAGTAGGGGCTCAGCCCAGTGGGGAGAGACGAGGACTTTGGCAGTGACAGTCCAAGGAGGGTGTCAGCGGGGAGCTGAGAGGCCGGCCGAGGCTCTCCGGAGGCCAGCTCCCACGGTCCCACGTGGTCAGGTGGCAGCCGGGCTCGGTCCGCGGGCCTCAGCAGGGGCTGCGACGCATCTGTGTACCTCGGGTCATTTGCTGCCCGCCCTAGAATGGTCCAGCAGGCACTGAAGTGCTGACCACAACACGGACACTGCACCCCGCAGCCCAGCCTTGTCTTCACTCAGCTGTCCCCGGCGCCCCCTGCAGGGCCGTCCCCAGGCTGTGTTCAGGGCCCAGGGAGAAGGTTCCGCTGTGGTCAGCGAGGTGCTCAGAAAGGATCGCTTCAGGGAGGGAGTGTGAAGTGTTAGCCCACTGGCCCGTTCGTCACCTACTTGCGGTTCTCACCCAGTGTTCGCCCCCATGTCACGTGGAATGCACGTCGGCTCTGGCCTGCCATGCGCTGAGCGGGCCGCAGGCTCTGCCGAGCGACACCACGTGGTGTCCGGGCGCAGACTGGAGAGAGTGCCCCGTCCCCTTCCTGGGCCTCTCGGAATGGTGAGCGTCCCGTGGGACATCTCCGTGGGTGAAACATTAACATTAAAACGTACGGGCTCAACCTTAACTCCGTACTTACCGAGTAAAGTGACATGCGTGGGAAAGAGACAGGACTGTGCTCAAGAAGCCTTTTAAAAGAATTGTCGGCTCTTTTAATGTTTGTGTCTGATTAAAAACCATTTTTAAATGACTAATTAACAAAAGTTGAGTTCAAGTTTTAAAAGAATTTTTACTTAAAAACTACATAATACTTAAAGTTTTCTAACTGTTTTCACGTGTTACCTCACTCGACCAGGGGAATAACCTTTGAGGTTGGCGCGGTCAATCACGTCATTGTTCCTGTTCTGCAGATGGGGACATGGAGTCTCAGGAAGGTCAGGTCACAGGGACGGAGTCCCCGTGAAGACCCCGTCAGTCAGCTCTGTGGGACTGCCTCTCGGTACCCTCCACGCTGTCCCTGCTCCACCCCACTGCTTTTCATGGGGGCAGAATAATTCTCCATTCCCCTGGTCACTCTGTCCCTCTTCACACGTGCCCGAGGTGCCTGTTTGTGCACGGTGAGTCTGCCTTGCGCAGATCCCGGGCCAGTCTCGCTGCCCAGGGGCCCAGCGTGAGAGCGAGGGGCCCAGTGACAGCTGCGAGGAGGGGGAGGAGCTGCGTGAGGTCACCCGGGGCGCACAGTTCTGGCGAGGCCGTGCCGAGCACAGAAGGCGGTATTTTCGCTGAGTCTTGACGGACGGTTGGCATTTGGGCGAAGAGCGACCGCAGGAGACGAGGAGTGGACACAGGACAGGACAGGCGAGCAGGGAGAAGGCCACGTGCGAGATGGCCCATCTCTTTGGAGACACGGGGGGCGGAGGGAGCAGGCTAAACGCTTCGCGAGGACCGGGTGAGGTGCTTCGCATTGTAGCAGGCGGGCGGGCGACGAGCCCAGCGAGGGTTCTGTCGAAGCCACACAGGTTTAGGTTCAGATACGGACTGTGACCCACTTACATAACTTTCTTAAGACTTCCACACGTCACCCGTAAAATGAGGACGTCGTTAAATTATTTCGTGAGTATTTTTCAAAACCATCACAATATTTTCCCTTGGAGCGGCTGTGAAGGTCAAATGACAGGATGTTCGAAAGCGACGGGCACCGTGAATATTAGTTTCTCCCCATCTGGGTGTCGCTGGGGGCCCGGGAGGGGGCCTGCGGAGGGCGGCAATGTCCTGGGGGTCACGCCTGACGACCGCTAAGCTGTTGGGTGAATTACGGGGGTGGGGGGGTTAAAAGATTAGAGGCAAAAAGTCTGTTTTTCAGTAAAGCACAAGAGGAAATGAATGTCCGGATGAGGCGACAGTACTGGGAACATTTAACGACTAGAATAATAAAAGCAACAAACGACATCAAAGTCAAATGCAGAAAACGTTACGTAGAAACTCGTTCCGGAGCCGAATGGAAGCGAACTGTGAAGCAGAAGCAGCTCGCGTCCTCAGCTCCTGCGGGGAGCGGGGGCACAGTCCTGGGCGGGTCACACGCTCGGGACAAGATGTCGTCACCCCTCTGCACCCGGGTACATTTCCGCCTTTCAGGACAGCCGTTCGGACCGGAGCAGTGACCTGAATAGGGATTCGCTTCAAAGCGCGTCTTTTTAAGAAGACATTTAAAATTAGGGACTCTGACCCCAGGGTGCCTGTAGCTTACTTGACCATGGTTCTTCTGTATGAAAGATCCACGTGGTCAGACAGGAAGAGGCAGGTGCTTGCAGAAGGTCTTGCCTGCTGAGCCACCTGGAATGGACGTGCGAGCTCTTCGAGCCCCATCTCCCTCGTGACGTTTGCTTCCACAGTCAAGCGAGGCTTGGACAGACCCCCGTTCTCCCGAACATCTGACCATAACATTTACGATCTGCTGAGTGTTTATGTTCTAGCTAAATGTTTATGGGCGCAGTGAGTGAGCTCTCAGCGACTGGTCTTTGTCGAGCACGCTCTGGGTGGGGAGCAGAGCTCGACACGAGGCCTCGGAGGAACGACGTGCCGCCTCCAGCATGAGTGGGCGAGTGTGTGCCCACGTGCCTCACGCCCAGCACGCTCAGCCCCACGCCCCTTGGCGTCCTGTGACGGTGGCCGAAAGAATTCAGTTACCTTTTCAGGATTTTCGGCACTAGGATGAGTGTCAATTAGTGACTTTATACCCAAAAACAATACTTAGTACACTCTGGGGGGACACACGCACCCCCTGCCCATGTGGCCCCCTGCAGTCCACAGAGGGGCCCACATGGATGCCCTCTTCCTGAGCCAGCCTAGGCCCAGAGTGGCTGTGGCAGTCGGCGGTGCCCGGTCCGGGGTCCAGCTCGATCTGTCTCCAGAGAGGCCGTAGTTACCATCTGCTAAGAGGCTATCTGGGAAAATCCCATGATGCCCTTCGGCCCTGTGTATCTGAGTGTTCCCAGCACCCGCTGTCACTGAGATTCTAATCTACCTCTGTCCACCCTGCACTCTGATTCTGCTCCCTCTTTCCAAGGACGCTGCTGCCATGAACGTCTGTCACAGCAGGACTCAGTGACCCCCTGCCTGTCCTGGGCATTCGTTCATCCCTCTCGCTCTCGCTGATGGCCTGCCATCCGTGCGCCCTCTCCAGTGGGGGCTGGTCTGTGGCCCCGGCACCACAGAGCCTGACGCAGGGGCTGCTGCCCGCCTGGCCCCTCACCGGCACTCGGGGGCAGGTGCGGCTCCTGTGTCTTTCACGAGCTCCACCGAGTCAGCATCCGTGTCAGCACCCCGGTCTCCCGGTCTCCCCGCGAGGGCCCCACCCCTCACTGGTGCCCCCCGACTGGCTCACTGGCCTCTCGCTGCTCCTCCCACCGTCCTGAGGGATTTCAAGTTCCACGGGAGTGAGGCACCAACGCCCCGCCCTCCTTCCACAGATGACCGCCTCTGTGTCACCTCAGCACCCACCCCTTATGCTCAAAAGCTGCACTGCTCACGGCATTCTGATCCCAAGCACCACCATCTATTCAGGGTCCCCAGGCCACTACAGTGTCCTCACCGCGGCCACCAGGGTCAGGCCGTCGAGCCTGGCACATTTTTAGAGAACACTGACCCTTTCGCTTGCCTTTTCCTGGCCAAGTTCAGAGTGCACAGCCCCACCCCATTTATTCCTCCTCCTGCACACAAGCACCCAAAGGCGGCGTGAGGACAAGCGCGATGCCTGGTCTCTGTTCGCACCTGTGGCCGCAGCGTCCGGGGCTGCACACTGCCCAGTGGCTCGAGCGTTCCCGCCTGACTCACCCCTCACTCCCCAGCGGATGGCTCACTCTCTGCCTTGACCCTCCAGGCCACTCTCCTCAGCTGGCGCCTCCTGTGTCAGTCCACTGAGCCAGCACAGTGACCCCGAAGGGAGGTGCCTCGCACCCCCCAGCCACAGCCTTCAGCCACTTGGCATCGTGCAGCCACTCTCCTGATCGCATTCAAGGCAAAGAGCTGGTAAGGGACAGCTTTGAAGAACATGTAGGAGACTTCCGTTCCCAGACCCGCAGAGGGCACTGAGCTGCAGTGATTCAGAATGTCATCTGGACAGAGAGGCTAAGGGCCGCGGCATGCACGCTGATCGGACACGTGGGACAGTGTGGTCTCCCTAACGGGCACGTGTGTGTAAAAGCCAGTCTGCCTTACGCCGCACGAGAAGTTAATTCCAGACGGATGGTAGATCTAAATAAAAAAAGCCATACAACTTTCAGAGAAAAGACCACTGTCGTGATCTTAGTCAAAGGCATCTTAAAGAGAACAGGAAAGGAAAAAGATGATAAATAAGACTACAATAAAATTAAAACCTTTCACTCATCAGAAAACACTATTAAAAGAGTGAAAAAGCAAGCCACAATGGGAGAAAACGTTTGCAATACGCATATCTGACAAAAGGGACACACACACATATATATATATATATATACACACACACATATATCTGTGTATATATATGTGTGTATATGTATATGTGTATATATATGTGTATATATATATATATGTCTATGTAATAGGATATATAAATGGCTAGTACAAATCAGTAAAGAGAAACAGGCACCTAATGAGAAGACACACAAGACTTGAATAGATGCCTATTAAAGGTGGTATCCAAATAGTCCATATGAGCGTGGGAAGATGCACAGTCTCATTAGTCGCCAGGGAGATGCAAATTTTAAACCATAATGACAGCAGTGCACAGCAACCAGAATAGAATGAAAAGAGACGTGGCGAACGCTGGAGACGGGAGGGAACAGAGCGGCGCGCCGAGCTACTGCGCGTGGACTGGGGCGGCTGTCAGGGCCGTCCACGAGACCTCGCTTCCCGCCGCCCCGCGGCCCCGCCTCCTGACGGATGTCCCAGGGGAGTGCGTGCACGTGTGACGTGTGGCAGCACCAATCGTGGCGCCTCTGGCTTGGCACTGGGACAGCCCAGGGCAGGGAATGGCTCAGTGGCGGGGAGGGTTGCACAGACGCGATGCCTGGGGAAAGGGCCCCTCCCCTGTAGTTCCACTCCCGTGAAGTTCAAAGCCGGCAAAAGCCACCGGAGGGGCAGAAGCTGGGGAGCGAGCACCCTGGGCGAGAAGCAGGGGCTGTCTTAAGACGGAGTGAATTTATCCAATATCCTATTACCAGTAGACACCATTTCAGTTCCCTTTGCTTTTGTTAAAAAACCATCACCGTGGTATTTCAAGTGGGAAAAATAACAAAATAGTAAAAACAGAATTGCTGCCCAAAATGTGAGTTCATTCCAGGTTGCCAGTATTTCCTACTAGAAAGTCTGCATAAAATGTGTGTCTGAATTTTGCAAAAGTTGTAATTCTCTTTCTGAAGCCTTCACTGTTTTTAGTTTTTCAAAGGGATACGCCATTTCTCCATGTCTTCATTTGAAAAACTATTTTAAAAAAGTGAGAAAATCACTTTGAAATAAATCTAACAGGCAGCTGCTTTCTCAAACGCTCACAGGCCAACTGCAGACACCTCCAGTGCTGTCTCTCCGTCTGGGGTGCAGACCTCCTCCCTGCATCACTGCTGCTTTTGGAATCTGGCCCCACGTCCATATAAAATGGGGGTGACGATAGCAGCACCTCATAGAGTTGTCGTAAAGATTAAATGAGGTAAAATGCATTATTCGGGGACGTAGTGACTGCTCGGTAGATGCTAGCACTTTATACAAACGCGCTCAATTTATACGATGGCATTATCAGAATAACCTGGGGTCAGTGTTGATTTCTGGGCCACCCTAGACCACTAAAGCAGAACCAGCGCTTGGGCTGGAAATCTGCTTTTTAGCTAGCAGCATGGCTGGCTGTTTTTGCGCACTCGAATGGGAAGACTGCCGTCCACCTGAGGACCCGCGTGTCCCATGCCATGTCCGCGCACAGCGGGTGCTCGCCGGCGGGCTGGCTGAGGGTCGGTGCTGCCTGGCGGGCACGACGCCAGTCACGGAAGAGTCTGGACCCTTATAGACCCGTGCAGCACAAGGGGATGGGTCTGTACATTTCGACTCCAGCAAAATGTGAACGGAGGGTGGTTTCGTTAATATTATCAGAAGTAGTTTTAGCTTCAACCGTTTAAACTTTATATATGTGAAGATGTTTGAATCCTCTCTTAGTTCACATAATCTAGTTTTTCCTTTAAAATAATAATTCAGTCCATTCAGGTTTTTATTGCTTTTGTTTTTTTTTTACTGTAGAGGATCCAGGAAGCACAGACACGTTCCCACAGAGAGGACAAGTGGCCGTATTCTCTCTGAGCCGTCCATTATCATTCGGCCCAGAACCACTTCCTTCCTTAACATCTGTGTTTATTTAAAGGAAAGTCTCAGCAATTTGTCTGCAAGGAGAACTGAGCGCAAAGCCCTTAACTGTCTGATTCAAACAGAAAGTTAGACCAAGTCCCAGTGGCCATTTGAACCTCTGTACCCAGAACAGTTGCACAGCTCGTTGCACTGACTAGAACATTTTAGCAGAAAAATCTCGTGAGACGCTGAGTTGCATTGAAAGAACAGGAGAATCTCCTTGACAACAGGGAAAAATTAGGAATTATTTCCAGCTTCATTTGTTGCATGTCATTAAACATAAAGATCAAAAGAAACACCTAGATATTTTGTCAGCGCAAGATAATGGGTAGGAACTAAATGTTCAATGACAAGCCTTAAACATTCTCTACCGTGAAAGATAAATTCAAACATTCAGTTACATATTTTTCCACTACTGCTGGCTCTCTGAGTAAATGCAGATTTTATAGTTCGTTGAAGAGGGCCGGAGAGCCTTTTTGACACATACGCTTCGTAAGCCAACAGACCCGGGGTGGCAGGGGCACTTGCTCCTTGATAAACATCAAATGCCCCTGACTTTCTGCTGCAATTAACCTTTCAAATGACTCTAAGACAGTGAGACTTTTTTCTCTTTCTGTCAGGAGAGGAAAGGACGGGATCTTTTTTCCTCTGGCAGTGATGCTAAAGTCTGACAGTTTGCTAAGCAGTGGGAATCATGCTGTAAGCAGAAGTGTCTGCAAGACAGATTCCTACAATAGTCTTTATTTTTCCAGTGGAGACTGGCCGCTCCTCCAGGACCCAAGTCCAAGAACAACTTCAGTGAAGGGAGGGTCCCTTGACACAAAATCACAGGACACGCTTCGCGTCTGCCTGTGGCCGCGAGTAGCTTGACCCGGGGTCTCCTAGCTTATCTCTGTCCCACAGGCTGAATTTGGACATCAGATCACTTACAATAATGTGAAAAACTTGACTTAAGCATCCAAGGAATCTGATTTTTCTGAGAGTTACTCAGAAAAGCCCCAGGCAGAGAAGTTCAGATGAGGTCTGACTCATCTGGGTAACTGCCCTGGTCATTAGCTGTGGCCTTCGTTAGTGACTCCCGCGGGGGGATCGCCTACGGAAGTCCCCGCGGTCCTGTGGACACTGGTGCCACTGCCTCCGTCCCTGCTCCTCCCTGTGTGGTGACCAGCGGCTTCGATGCTTCAGTCTTTGACCTAAGAACAAACCAAGGGCTGTGGAAATGTTTTGGTCTCGTCAGCGATGGTGACTGCATTTTAGTGTGACATTGGAAACAAATTCGATTATGCCCTGAAGCCAAACTAGACTTGGGAAAGGAGCCCACTTGTGGGGGCGTGTGGTGGTGGGTGACGGTTCACAAGTCCGGGAGTGTGCGAAACGAGACCAGACCAGGCCCGCAGCAGGCATTAGGGAACATTGATACTCAGCATAACTCGAGACCGCGTTTCATGCATTCGTTCATTCACTCGGTCACTCGTTCATCTGTTCCCCACATCTTTTGTCACTCCCTAAATCAAAAGCTGGATCTTATTAATCGAATGCTTAAGGTTTCTCCAAGGAATAAACACGAAGCAGTAACACTTACTTTCCGGTAATAAACTGACTCCTGGACGGCGTGCAGATCGGCTGGACGTAGTAGTTCTCCAGTTTGACCCCCTCCGCGGCGAGCCTGTCCAGAGTGGGAGTCCGTATCTCCGACCCGTGGTAACCCACGTCCCTAAACCCCTGGTCATCCGCGAGGATGAAGATGAGGTGGGGCTGGGAGGTGGCGGGGCTGCGGGGCTCAGGCGTGAGCCCAGCTCGCGGGTGCAGAGTCCCATCCTGCTCCTCCACGAAGCAGTGGCCCCAGGCAAAGAGGCCTAGGACCCACAGGCCGGCCAGCGCACGCATGGCCCGCGCCCTCTCCGGCCAGACCGCGGGCCGTGGACGTGGCCGTGGACGTGGCCCCGCACAGCCCCCAGGGTCGGCGCGCGCGCGTCCCGCCTGGTCCCCGAGTTCCGTGCCTCGGGGCGCACATGCACGCAGGATGGAGGGAGGCGCGCCCCGCTCCGCCGCGTCCTCACGCAGCGACCTCAGCCTCCTGCGGGCGGCGGCTCCGCGGGCCGGGAGGCGGGGGAGCCGCCCAGACCCGCACGTTCCCCTCGTCCGCGAGCAGCGTCCGCGAAGTCGCGCCTCCACCCCGACGTTCTCGGGGAGAAACGTCAAGTGGGGGACCAGGCATCACCCTGGGCAGATCCTCGGGGCCGAACGCAGACGCGGGGCGAGTCTCTCGGGGCAGGGCGAGGTCGGGTCCCCCAGCTGGACGGCAGGGCACCCCGCTCTTCCCCGGCCGCGGCCCAGCCCTGGTCACTTCTTCAGGGTCCAGGCTCCGTCCCCTCCGGTGGGTCCCCTCCCAGGCCCTGGCTCCTGTCTGGCCTTGCCCGGCGGCGCAGGGAGCAGGAGCCGGCTTCTGGACGTCCCGCGCCCGGGTCCCCGCGAGGCCTGGCACCCGGCCTGCGGCTGCGCAACGCGGTGCCCGCTCGCTCCTGGGTGGGTCGGGCGCCCTCCCTCTCCTCCCCACCTCTCCCTCTCCCTCTCCTTCCTCCTCCTCCCCGTCCGTCCCTCTCCCCTCTCCCCCTCTCCCCCCTCCTCCCCTCTCCCCCCTCCCTCCCTCCCCCCTCCTTCCCCCCCTGCCCCCAGGCAGCGAGTCACCCACTGCGCTGCAGCTCCCGTCAGGGCTGGAGAGGCGGAAGGCCGCCCCGGGCTGCTGTGGTCCCAGGTCCCCTGGCCGTGCCACCGCCTGGGACGGGGCTGCTGGCGCTGCGGGCGCTGCCCCGCGGTCTGAGAGCGAGCGCCCCCGCCCCCCGCGCCTTCTTCCCAGCTCTGAGCCTCGAACTTTTTCCAGCTCCTTGGGGGGTGGGAGAGAGAGCTCCAGGAAAACGACTCCTCTCTCTCCTTCCCCTTCGGTTTCCTTTACTCCTGCCCCACCCCATGTTTCCCGCCTCCTCCTCCCCTCCCTGTTTAACAGTTGGGGATGAGTTCTTCCCCAGGCCGCCTTGCAGCCCGCCTTCCTGGTTAGGGTCTCCCCGCGGAGGATGCTCAGGGCCCCTCCTCCCCTCCCCCACGCCGACCCACTGGGTCCCCAGCCCAGGCCGCAGGGGCTCGAGTGCCAGACCCCACCCTCCGGCCCGTTGCCACGCAGTGGCCCAGTGGCCGGCGGAGGAAGCCGCTGCAGAGCTCGTCCGGACTGAGGCTCCGCCGGTGTTCCCCGAACCACGGGCTTCAGCCTTGCTCGGCCCGGCGGGCCTGGGGCGTCCGCGTGGACGGCCTCAACGCCAAGAGCCGCTGGGCCGCGGTTCTTTATTCGAGTTACTTACTGAGCACCCACTGTGGGCCAGGGCGGAGTGCCAGATTCACCCAAATGCCGAAGCGTCAGTTCGGTTTCACTTAGTTCTTTATTTTTAATTCCTTCCTATCGCTAATGTTCCTATTTAGTTTCCAGGCAAAACGTTTGTAAAATGGAAGCTTAGCGCCTGTGGCACTTGCAGCGCGCGCCGCCCCTGCTTTGCTGTCATGCAGCCTGCGCTGCTGCGCCCTCGCCCGGGCCATTCCCGTTAGTCCCTGCGGCTGGCGGTTCCGCGACCCGCCTGGAGCCTGGTCTTCAGTTTTCAGAAAACAAGTCAACTTGGCAATGAAGAGTGTCATATCATGATGGCAGTCTTGGGAGCACCCCCACTTCTCTTCCTGCTCAACCCCGCCCCCACCTCTGTAGGAAGCCTTTGATTTTAAGTCTCTGGGTCAACTGAGGCAAAATCGTCTTCTGGCAATGCAGATGTCTTGTCCAAAAAGCAGAATACTAATTTTGCTGATGAGACTTTTTTAAAATGCCTTTTAAAACAGCATTCCATGTTTTAAAACGTTATTTATCAGATTTTCATATTAATCCCGTGAGAAAGGCATTTCATTGATCTAAACATTACTACAGTTGATCAACTTTCTTTCGATATCAAAGATCTGGACCATAACAATAAGATTTTATGGGACCCGTTTCCCCTCATGGCTGTCTTGTGTTTACTTGCTGAAATAAATAAGAACAGATTTTCCGCAGATGTTTCTATTGAGATATCAAGAACTCTGAGCCGTAAAGTCTGACTCTGGTTTGTAAAAATTATTCACCTTTAAAATCCTTGGAAATAAATTAAGTGTATTTATTCTGTTTCTTTAATGGTACATGACATCTGGTTTTGTGATGTTCATCAATTTCTTTTGGTTGAATTAATTTAAGGAAACTAATTTCTTTACAATGGTATGGCAATAGTTTTAGCAAAAAGATTCCATGTAAATATACATTTAATCACATAGTATCTCTTTGTGGGCTATCCGGTTAATTTACTTGTATTTGAAGTCCACATTAAATAACCAGTAATTACATTCATACAGTTAGTATGATGGAGCTTTTCAAATTCATAAGCCAATGGGTGGGAGATAATCTTGATGTTGGTTAAGCATTATTTTCCTCTTTGCTATAAACTTGATGACATTCGTAATGAGAGAATTTCTAGTTCATGCCTCGTGAAGGAGAAAAGGTCAAAACGTAAGGCAAAGCGGCACATTCTTTGTAACGCTGTTTCGAGAGTGGTTGGGGGTAGCCAGCAAATAGTGGTGTTTCACATAATTTGAGGTTAAATACGAAAAGATTGTAGAGGAAAGTTGGAAGAGTAATGGAATTTTTACAGACAATACATACGTGAATGTATATGAAACAAAGATGGAAATATAAAAATGGGAGTGTTTTCTCATGTATTGAAATATGTTTTATTTAAATTACTTTCAATAAAAGGCATCATTTCCCCACACTTTTCTAGCTTTAACATTTCTATTTTATGTCTGTTAGCTGAGTTTCTGAAGTCAGTGTTATTTTCTGGAAACAACTAGAGGAATCTGTACGGCAAGGTGTGGTTCGCATTGTGATTTCTTTTAAGGATCCATGTTGTTGACCCCGTGCTTCAATTCAGAACCAAAGCTGAGTCTCATCCCGCTGTGGACATATCTGAAGCTTCACAGAGGAGACGATTAGTGGGCGTTTTAACAAGGGCATGGGCCTGCTCCAGTTAGTTACAAGGTGCGTGAAAAGGGTGCACACTAAAACATCAAAAGTACGTGAACACGCACTGGCTTTGCCTGGATGTCGCCCAGCTTGCATATTTCCGCATAGAATATAGTTTCTTTTCCAGTGTTCCATGTGAACGAGGGCACATAATACAGGGTGTCTTCTGTGGACAGTTTTATTCAGCTAATAAGAAAGTTGGTTCCCTGGCAAAGTGACATCAGAACGTTTCAATACTGAGTTATCACCTGGGTGTCCTCTGATGGATTTTCCACATTCAGCGATCGTGTTTAAAACGGATCCCAGATGGGACCTGCTAGGTCTGCCCTCCGTCCCCCTGCCGTCCTTCCCGCCAGCATGTGGACAGCGGCTTACAGGCCGCGTGGGTATTGGGTCAGCGCGCCCCCTCCTGGAGCGGGCGGGGCAGGTGGTCAGCCCTGCATTCAGGCCCGGGCCCAGCGCGGCGCCCGCACCTGAGGCGTCAGTCGGCCCTCGCGGAGGGCACAGACCTCGCCGTGAGGGGCAGGTGGGCGGTCCGCAGCGCGTTGGTCCCGCTCAGTGGCTGTGGATGGCCTGGACATCCGCCGAGCTTCTTAGCTCCAGGTAAAGTGCCTCCATGACCCCTCCCCTGGAGACCAGAGAGTGACTCAGCCAGGTGCCATCGCATTTCTGTCTGCCGCCATCTCTCCCGGGCTCCCTGTGACACTCAGCCCACGCCGTCAGCCACTCCTCCATCCCACCCAGCAAATGGGGTGTGTCGCGACCCACGGGGTGTGTGTGGGGGGTGCGGTTCCTGCTATTTGGCTGAGCCTTCCATGGCCGCGGCAGCGCGTTGGCCCGCAGGCCGGTGGCCTTGCGTGGGGCGGCTCCCCTGGGGGCTGTTACCTTTCCAGAAAGGTTGGTGGCAGAGTCCATGTGCAGGGTAGCGGCCGAGCAGAGGCTCTGTCCTTTCAGGCCTGGGAAGCCAAACTGAAAAGCAGCCCTGCCCCGGCCCCCCACACCAGGCTAAACCGCGACGGAGGCCTCCCCGGTCCACGGGAACAGACGCTGTGGACCCTCCCGGTCGCGCAGGAGGCCAGGCAGGTGTTAGGGTCCGTGCTCAGGACACTGGACTCTCCGCGGCGACGCCACCTGGACCGAGTGAGCGGGCGGGGGCTGCTCGGCGGCTACGAGAGACTCTCCTGCGGCGGCGAAGGCCAGTGTCCGCTCGCTCCGGAGAGCGGGGAGCTGCTGGGGTGCGGAGGAAGCGAAACCGAAAGGGCAGGACGCGAAGCCGCCCGTGATGGGGCGGGCGAGAGGGGACCTGACGGCGGAGGTGCGCGGACACCTGCCTGCGCCGCGCGCACAGCATTCGAAGGGTTTGCCCGTGTGGCGAGTCCGGAACAATAGGAAGCACCCCCAGTTCTGACATGTGCGGCTCGTCCTGTGGGGAAACAAGGGGTTATGGTGGCTGGTGACACCCGCCAGAGCGGGTCTGTGGGCTCCCTGGGGAGTCGGCTGCGAGTCTTCGGGCGTGTCTTGGAGGGGGCACGGGCGTGGGGAGAGGGCTGTCCAGACGTGGGTGGGCTGTGCACCCCCTGCCCGTCCACCGCGGACAAGGCCTTGGCCGATGTGCTCAGCTCGTCCGCGTGTCCCAGGTTCTTTGTGGCTCAGCGCTGGTGTCCTTTATAGAGTCCTTGTGAGGGTATGTGCAGCATACCTGCCACCATGTCACAGGAGCTTTGGAGTGTGATCAACGTTACATATCGTTTCTGAGACTTTGCACAGTGCGGGGGGAGGGTGGGCGGTGACAGTGTCATTAGAAAGCATCTGGTGTATCAGGCTGCAGCGACTCCTGTACTGTAGGAAGCTAAAAGTTTTGGGGTACAGCTGAAGTTTACGCTGCGTCGTCCTACTGACAGTGGACTGGAACAGGAAACAGAGCAAAGAACGTCCAGGGCGGCGCGTGTGGTGCATGCAGTGCGTGTGTGTGTGCGGTGCGTGTGTGCGGTGTATGTGTATGAGTGTGGTGCATCGCACGTGTGAAGTGCGTGCAGTGTGTCGCATGCAGGCATGCGTGTGTGTGTGTGTAGAAGATGCGTCGCGGTGCCATGTGAGGTATGGGCGTGTGCACGGTGCGTGCGTGCGGTGCATGCGGTATGGGTGTGTGCGCGGTGCATGCGTGTGCGCGGTGCGTGCGTGCGGTGCATGCGGTATGGGCGTGTACGCGGTGCGTGCGTGCGCGCCCCTGCGGCCCTCCCGCAGGCGCTGGCTCTGCGCAGGCGTGGGGTGCGGGGCGGGGCGCCGTCCAGAGACCAGCGTTCCCCCGTGGGCTCCTGCTCAGCGGGGCCACCTGGGCAGCCCCGCGCGGGGCGGGACGCCCGCCGCTGTCAGGGAGGCCGTTGGCCATCACTGCGGCGGTGGAGGTGGCTGGACCCCTCCTGGCGACGCTGCTGCTGGGATGTGCGCTGTTCAGCACGGTTTAGACTTGACCGTGAAGCCCACTTTAGCACCTTTTATTTCTGCGTCCTTACTGCCTTTCTCCTTTTTAGTGGCACTTTGTTTGGGCCCGTTTTTTGTCGTCACTGCCCCTCCGTCACCCCGGGCAGACAAGAGAACTGTGACGATGTTCGAGAGCAGGGAAGCGGGCGAGGGCGGCCGCGCTGCCTCAGCCCAGGCCCGGGCCCGGGCCCGCTCCCTGCGCCGGCGCTCGGAGCCCACGCGGCGAACCCGCCAAAGGCACTGAAAACTCGTCGTCAGAGGGGCGAAGCCTCTTCTCCTCCCAGTCTAAAGCCGTCTGGTTCTGCAACTCCGCATTTAAGCCCCTCGCTGCTTAAAGGCCCTGCCCCGACACCCCGGCCCCGCCCCCGCCACACCCCGTGCTTTACCGCCCGTCAGGTGCCACCTCCTCCAGGAAGCCTTCCGCCGCCCCGGGGCGTCCATCCCATTGTGTAATTCCGTGTTCGTTTGTCTGGCTGTTCGCCACCTCTTGCCTTCCCCACCGGAGTGTGTGCGGAGGGAGCAGGGACAGTGTTCTGTGCACACACCGCGTCAGTGTCGGACACAGAGCGTGAGATCCAGAAACACTTTCCGTGGGCATCGGGGTGGACGAGCTGTGGTTCCGACCCGGGCCCCTTCCTCAGATCCGCTGTGGTTTCTGCCACGTTTCGCTGGCCTTTCCTCTCTTCTTAAATCAGTGGTTCTTCGATCTTTGAACCTAAAGTGAAAAATGAATTTTACCTTCAAGGGGAATTTTTGCACTGGGAAGTGAGCAATGATGGAAATGAAAACGCAAGGTCAGTTGTTCATAATGGAATTGCGTAAACTAAGCCCACACAGGTCTCGGTGTTGAAATTGCAAGACATAGAGGCAGCAGGGAAAAGTTAACGGTTTGACCACGATCCGGGTCAAAGAGAAGCGGAGACCACACGTTCGTCTGTGTTGCCAGTGGGTCCAGTGAAGAGAGTAGGTTAGAAAGACACAGCGAAAACAAGCGTCTGTCACGCTCCCGTTGCCGGCACGGTGGACAAGGTGGCCCAAGTGGTGGTGTCTTTTTAAGCTCTAAAATGTGATTCACAGACTTGTCACTCTTCTCTACCTAGTCCTTGGAAACTATTGAAAAACTGATCCTGTTGATATTTGGTCATGGCGTTCCCCGCCCCCCAAGATTAGCTTAAAATAAGGGAAAAGCATTTCAGTGACCTACTGAACCTAGTTACGTTATTAGAGTCAGCCTTCGGCCACAGAATGATTCTCTATGATTCACCCTGGGCTCTGAGTAAATATTCTAAAACTGGCAGTCGCTTTAAACATCACAACATTTTTGCAAACCACGAGAAGCTCTACCTTGAAAGTTAGGAGTGAGGTGCCTGCAATTCTGCTGTTCCCTGTGGAAAAGCGAATCGGACAGATGGCCAGAAAATGCTGAAGCACCTGGAAAGAATGGGCTCTGAGTCCTCTCGGGAAACAAAAGAAAGACAACCATACATTTTTCATGACATACAAAAATCTTTGCTGTTTATATACGGTAGGTGAAAAGTTATCAAATAATGACTTATATTTGAATCTGTTAATTTCTAATGAAAACATCTAGGGTTTCATCTTAAACTTATATTCTCATCGTATCTGGTTGTTCAACCTCAAGGAAGTAGAATGTATTAAATCAGGAATTGTATTTGACCTTAAAAAATCGATAATCGGAGAGAATTTCTTCTTGCTATTATTTTATATTATTTGAAAACCTTTCAAGAAATAGTTTACTTGTGATACTTGAACAGTGAATTACAGTGACATTATTGAAATATAAGGCAATAATATTCATGGCAAATTATTTGCATTTTAGGGGCATCAGTTTCTTAATCCATAAAATAAGGATCATGCTTCATTATCTCACAGGGTTACTGTGAGGATTTTGTTAAAATTAAAAACAAACGGAGACCAGCCTTGAAAATTCCAGGAGCAGACAAAACCAGTCTAGCTGTACAAACAGCACTTAATTTACCTTCTTTTGCATGTCGGACTTGCCCTGGGCCGTTTCTTGCTTATGCCTCCGAGAATCATAGGCGAAACGTAGCCTGTTTCCGAAGGTGAGGCGAGGTGAGCCAGACCAATCCCTGTCATTTCAGAAAACTCTAATATTATAACCAGTGACCGAAGAGTGAACAGTGCCCGCTTTCTCCCCGCATGAGCTGCTCTATCACGGTGCACCCCGACCCCCGCTCCGTGCTTTGGTTGGAGGGCTCCCCGTCTGCAGACCGTCTTCGTGGTGTATGCACGACAAAGCTTTACTCACCTCTGCTTCAAGGATTCATTCGTTTTACCTGGGCTATTTATGAACCTTTGACAATTTAAAGCATGTGTGTTGATACACACGTATGTATACACGCCCATTCTGAGCACTTTAGTGTTATAATAAGCAACGAAGTTAAACTATAAAGAAGGTAGGAAATGAAACACACCCCAAACCTACGCACCCACACGGGAAGGAACTCACCGCCAAGGTCTCCCCGCTTTTCGTCAGAGAAGTCACCTGGCTTTCCGAGTTGCCTTTCAGAGCTGGTGCTTTATCGGTGGCCGATGGTAACAGGAAGGAAGGTCGGGCAGCCCTCGGTGACGGTGTCGTCCGCTTCGCGGCTCACGAGCGTCTCGGTGGCGTTTTCCTTCCTGCCGACCGCTGTCTCAGGCTTAGGGAGCAGGCCTTTGACACCCTCTGGCCCGCTGCCCCACACCGCGGGCTGCCGTGGAGAAAACAGCAGATGACATAGTGCACTCTCCGTGCGAAAACTTGACGGTGTAGGGACATCGTAGTTGGGGGAGGCGGGCGAGGACTTGACCTAACCACTGATGTGTGGGGAACCCCGAGCACGTCACTAATCTCTCATCTGCGGCCCAGAATTCGCTCCATACGGGCCCCGGAAGGCCCGTGCCAAGACCCCGTCCACAGCTCGGGCTGTGCCGGCGAGACCTGTGGCACGTGCCAGAGAGCTGTGCTCAGGCTGGCACCGGACGAGGGGGCACCCCTGGTCACTGTGAGTGGACAACTGGGGGACTTTCTGCTCCTCTTAAATTGAGCCGCCGAGCCGCCAGGCTGATGCTCGGAGTTGCCGGCACTCGGCACCATCCTGCTCTGTCGGGTGAAAGGACGTGAGTATGCAAATGAGCGATTGGCAGAAATTCGGCACTAGCTCACATGCCAAATTTCCATCCTTGGGAAAGGTGCTATTTCTGTTAAGTCTTGAGATCTTTTTTGTCCACTTTTTAGAGTTCGTAAAAGGCAGGATGCCAGGCTGCAGGGCAGAAGTTAGAAAACATGGCTTCTCTGTGAAGGGGGCACAACGACAGGGCCGTGGTGTGTCTCGGTTGTGGCCCAGAGTGTTGGAACCGCTCTGGGCGAGTAGACCAGTGAACCGCGGCCGCTCTGCTGCGACCTCACCTGTGGTGGCGTCGCCCAGTGCACGCACGTCCTGGTCCCCGTCCACCCGCTCTCCTGGGTCAGGGATGTGTCGACGCCCTCCGTTCCCGGCCGTGCTGACCCGTTCCCTGGCTTCCTAAGCTCTTCCCTGGAGCACCGCCCCGCGGGCCAGCGCCTCAGAGGCAGACCTCTCTTCCTTGTCGGGCCTGTCCCCTGGTCAGCCGTATCCGACAGACTTTCCATGTGACGACTCGGCCAGCCAAGTCCCAGGCCCGTTTGCTCTTGGCTCTGCAGGTTAAACGGCCAGACGGAAGCGGTCTGCCTGTCCTTCCGTCTCCTCCATTCGGGCTTAAACGTCCGTTTTTAAATTCTTAAGAGGAACTCAACGGCTGCCGTCGACTAGGAGGGCTCCGTGACGGGGAGCACGCGTGTAAGCTTCGCTTCAGGGTTACGGGGTGACCAGGCTCCAGCCGCACAGCTGGGGTCCGCCCACACCCCCTGCGTCTCCCAGCAAACCCCGAGTTAATGCCGAGGACTATGGGACACAGCCACCCCTCGCTCCTCACGCCTCATCTCCACCCCTGCACACGTGGAAAGAAATGCGTGCACTGCGTGTTTGCGTAACAGCTGTGCAGGTGCTCCCTCTGGGTGCTTCTAATCTGTCATTCCGAAGACTCACGGTTCCTCTCACAGTTCTGCGTTTAAAGACGTTCTGTGTAGAGTGTAAGTAGCAATTACAGCTCTCCTTTGTATGTCAGTTTGCATTTTTTAAAACTTGACTTCGAGCTGCAAAGCACCGAGAAGGTCTCAGGGGAAAGAGTGAATGGCTTTTGTCTTCTGTTTTTAGTTGGAGTAGTGATACAATAAGGTCTATTCTCAAATTGTGGAAGATATTCATGGTTATTTTCTAGTAGGAGGATTTGCTTCAGAATGCATAGGTCAAACTCTGATGCGTTTCGAGAGAGGGTTAATTTATATATGCAGGATAACGTCTTAGGAAAACATGTCTTTAGACTCAGCGCAGACGAGTATGAGAGAATGCATGCTGGTTCATCAAATATCCCATTTCTCAAAATAATAGGATTTAGATACGAGTTTTTTTGGGTTGGCATATTTGACATTCACGTGGCTTCTTTCCTTGTAAACTTCCCGAAGGCACAGCCTTTCCTTTGAGGCCTCATTTTACACTCAGGATCAGTCCATTGACTTCTGCTTAATAAGAGTTTATAGAGTAATTGTCCCTTTATATCTAACCACCTCCCTTTGAATTTTTTTGAAAATGAGTTTACAAAACTTCTGCCTAACGTCGTGAGTAAAGGCTAGCTGCTTCCAGCTGGCAGAAGTCATGACAATGTGTCACCAATAGATTGTGCAATATTTAAGAACTTACTGGCAGTTTCCTGTGTTCTAACCAATAATAATAAAAAAATTAAAAGTCAGCATATGGGTTTTTATATTAAAAATAACCTTCCCAAAGTTTACATCTTCGCATATGTTATTGAGTTTCATACCAGCATTGAACTCAATATATGTAAGTAGAAGAACATCTGCCATGTCACGGACTTACTAATAAAATTCTGCTACAAAGTAATTGGTTCCTTTGCTAAGTACGAAGAAAATTTATCTTATAAACATTGTAAAACCTAATATATATACTTTTTTTTATGCAAGATCTAATCTCATCTACTTTTCCTTGTGAACTGGTAAGCAAGCTGCTTAAATTTATCTGGTGTTGAAAGGTGTAGTGCCACCTCGGACCCTGAGCACTGCCGGAGGACACGAGGCAGGGAAACGAGTTCCCAGGAGGGTGAAGCGGCCCAGGACGCCCACTTCCGGTGCGGAGCGTCCCCCTCCGTCTACAGCCTTTGCAGCCTGCTGGGGCGCTGCCCGGGGCAACGTGGGCACACGGCCCTCAGCTGTTTCGCCGTGGAGCTGTCGTGTTCAAGTCAGATTTGTTTTTCTGTGATTATTTTATTTTAAAGGAAGCGATATCACTCGGTGACATGTCGCCCACTTGGGCAACACAGAACACAGTGCACAGATAACGCCTATATGTGCCAGGAAGGGGCGTAACAGTGACACCTGTTAGCAGGGTTTGTGTTTGTGGAACATCTAGCCAGCTGAAATCTCAGAGGCTCTCACAGTGCATCCTTACGCCACGCCTAACAGACGCAGACAAAGGATTGCTGCCGAGGACGAAACCGTGTTTAGTCACAGCTGTCCTCACGTTTCCTTAACAAGCTGCGGTTACAGCTCAAGCCTTCCGATCGGAGCAAGAGAAACCATTCGATTTTGCCTGAGCATGCGCAAGAAAGTGCTTTTGTTCCTTAGAGAAAGAGACAGGAGGAAAGGGGGTGCGCAGGGCAGAGAGGAGCCGGGGTGCGGCCTGGTGGGCCGGAGGGCCTGGGTAGAGCCTGGTCAGGGCACGACACAGAGGCCACGGGTGGGGCCCCGCAGCACGATCGTGGCGCCTCATCGGATAGCTTATGGTATCCTTAAATATCTGGTTCACGTTAAAAAAAAAAAGCACTGTTAAAAACCTCTGCAGCTGCTGGTCTCCCTCCCCAGAGGTGCTGCCATGGAAACCAAGTCCACTTTTAAGCCAGTGTGCATGTTTCGGGCTCACGCGCCTAGTGATACTCTGTGGCCACTTTCGAGACGGTGGCTCCTCTTGGCCAAACGTTAACGCCCAAATGTTTGGGCCGATGCAGGAAGGGCCACGATGAAGAGCAGGGGGCTCGCCAGCTACCCAGGATCAGAGCTCTGGATTCTTCTGGGCACGGGAAGGATCTGGAGCTGAGAATGAATTCTGCGAGCCCTATGGTGTGCGTGCATTCGTGTGTGGGCGCCTTGTTGGCTAGAGGCAGCATCTCGTCACCCTGCAAGCTGCAGCTTGCTCATGGCAGGCTGGAGAGAGTGACGAAGGCAGGTCCCCACGGCACTTTCCAAAGGAGACTTAATTTCAGAAGCGGGGTTCCCGTTTCTCCACGTGTACTGTTTAAGAACCCTTAATCGAGGTCTTAAAACTTTTTGTTAAATGGAGATGAAAATACGTACCTTTAGTTATAGCTCTAAAGATCACGTAAATTGTTTGAAGCAGACTGACACAGGACTCGGGAAGATAACTCTAGTAACAGCTTACGGGCTGTCCCACGCCCTCCCCCAAAGCCGTACATGTGGCGACATCCTAATCGCCAGCACCTTGGATCATGACTGGGTTTGAGGACAGGGCCTTTGAAGAGGTGATTCAGTCACAGTGGGGCCATGAGGGTGACTCTGATCCGACCTCACTGGTGTCCTTACAGGAAGAGCAGGTTCGGGCCCAACAGAGACGCCAAACTGGTTCCGGCACAAAGGGGGACCGTGCGGGGACAGCGCCGGCCTGGGCCAGAGGCCTCGGGAGAAGCCCGCCTGCTGGCCCATGGCGACGGGCCTCTGGCGTCCAGGACTCCGAAGATGCCTGTGCCGCTTAGGCCCGGCTGTGGCCCTTTCTTACTGTGGCCGCGGACGGTCACTCACAGGCTGAGAACCCCCTGTGGTTTCATAACCAGCAGTGCCTCTCGGGAGAGTCTCTGGAGGATCTGGAGGGAGCCGGTCGCCTCAAGCCGCCCGTGCAGTGGGCCAGCTGGACGTGGGGCCGCTGACCATGCCGGCCCCGACCACAACCGCGAGTCCCGCCCGGCTCACCTCTGCTACGCAGCTTCTGAGTGGAACCTACTCAGTTATCAAAGGAAATACGCATGTCTCATTAGAGCGCTCATCACCGTCCTTCCTGTGACAACTCCAATGCGCAGCGGCGGTTCAGAGTTTCCTTCGCTTTCAAATTTGACGTGAGGTGACCGGGAAATGAAAACGCACCCCGCAGGACTCGTTGACCTTGTCCTCTCTCGATGCCCTGTCTCGGCCACCACGTGCTCTCTCTTTAAGAACAGTCACTGTTACTTCCTCACGTTTTGATATAAGTTTCTCCGTTCTGGCGAATGTGGATATGTTTATTCTTTCTTGGCAGGCAGGAGGAAGTCTGAATCCCAGTTCAAATGCGAATTTAGTCTAAATCAGACATCGAGGAACCACGGAATAAGTGAGCAGTAGTATTGTGATGCTGTAAAACTGTCATCGAAACGTCCGTCGGCTCCGACTTGTGCGTGTGCGTGTGTGCGTGTGCATGCGTGTATTGCGTGTGTGCGTGTGTCTGTGAAGTGTGCGTATATGTGCTGTCAGTTACGCGTTAGACACACCGCGCTGTATCTCCAGCTCATATCCATTTCCCATAGTACTGACTTTAACTTGGGACGTAGGTACAGAGTAGGCAGTGCTTAACCCTTAGGAAATTACACGACAGAGCTTCGCATGAGGTCGCACAGCTCTGTGTCGTAGGCACTGAGCCGCAGGTCGCTTTCGGAGCTGGCCGTCCACTCTAAAGACCAGGCGCGGTCACCCTTAGTTACTCGACTGACGTCTTGGCTGACTTACCTGGGCGAAGACTGAGTCACCTGCATGCTGACTGCGAGCCGGGGTCGGACTGGAGCCCCCCCAGAATGCCGCCTGGCGCCGTGTGAGGCCATTGGCCCCCGTCTCGACGCCTGGGGCCCCTTTCATCTGCGGACGTGTGAACTGGGTGATCTGAGCTGCGACTGAACAAGACACCTTGTGGCCCGTGTGTGGGTTGCTGTTGGTTTTTGGTGACACTTCTAGTTTTCTGTGGTCTGCTCGTTTTTTTTTTTTTTGATGTTTGTTGAAACACGTGTAATCTACGACTACACCGTTCAGAGCACGTCGCAGCCTGCGTTTGCAGGAGCAGAGGGTGGGGACAGGACGCACCTGGGGGCGCAGAGACGCGGGCTGGGGGCCGCCCGGTGACCCAGGACCCGAGAGGCGCCGTGAGCGTGAACGGGCGTGGGGCTGGCGGGGCAGCGTGTGGGTCGGAGTCCCAGCGGCCCCCGCGGCAGAGCTGTCGACCGCTGGCCGCCTCGGTGCACAGCAGGGCGCTCATCCCACGAGCCGCCGTGCCGCAGGAGGAGGTGCTCAGCACCCACCGAGGTTCTGGCACCTTCTCCCCGGAGGCGCGTCTGCGCTCGAGGGCGTCGCAGCCCGGGTGGCTCCGTCTGGAGCAGGCGTGGATACGGAGCACCGGCCCTGTGAGCCAGCGCAGTCGTGCCCACACGTCCTGCCCTGTGTCCCCCGCCCAGGCCCCCACGTGCCGTCCCTCCGAGGCGCGGTCCCCGCTGCCCTTGCCTTGTCCGACAGCGGCCTGTCGCTTGGTCCTGTAGCTCGGCTACGGGCCCCTCACATGAGCCGTTTGTCCTTTCTCATGACGACCAAATGCGGGGTGAGCGGTGGGGTGCGGCCCCCCGCTTCGTCCACTTCCGGCTCTTCATTCTTGCTGTCCCGCAAGTGCCCACTCTGTGCCACACCTGGGCGCAGGCCGCTTAATCGTGTCCTTCCTCCGTTCTTCCTGTTCGCCTGCTTCCCGCAGCCCCCTTATTCGAGGGCGCAGATCCCCAAGTCCTGCCATTTCTTCGTGACGTCAGCGTCCATGTGATAAATCATCCCAAACCATGACTTTGGGTCTTTGGTCTTTCCTTCAAGCTTGTCGTCATTTCTCTCCGCCAGCCGCTTTCCCCAGCTCTTTCCAGCCCCAGAGGACACCGCGTCTGAGGTCTCGGCTTCTGCGCCCCGTTCCCCATCGCCAGCGTTCGTTCTTCTAGAACGTCCATCCAGGGGTCCCCACGGACGCAGTGCTGCAGACACAGGCCCGTCGCCCTGGCGGCCCGCTCTGGGCACAGCCCACGGCCCTCGCTCGCGTCGCGAGGGCTGCGAGTGAATCCCCGTCGCTGCCTTGTCCTCTCCTCTGCGTCGTGGGACTCCGCGGAGGCTGCCGACCCCTCGTGGCCGAAGTGCGGTTGGGACGCTTCTCAGAGCAGGATCCCGGGGCTGATCCCAAAGCCGAGGCTGCGCGGCACCTCACGAGCTCCGTCCCTTTCTGCTCGCGGGGCCGTGTTCCCGCGTCTCCGCACCGCCCCTGACCTCGCCCTCGCTCTCGGGGTCGTCGTGCTGTCATTTCTGTCCCTTCCATTTCCACCTCATCCCACGGGGGTGGGACACCCGCGCCCCCCACTCTGCTCCCAGCACCCCGCCCAGCACCCCCGCGGCCGGCTCCGCGTGACAGCCCTGCGCCTCCGCCTCCGCCTCCGCCTCCGCCTCCGCCTCCGCCTCCGCCTCCGCCTCCGCCTCCGCCTCCGCCTCCGCCTCCGCCTCCGCCTCCGCAGCTGCTCGTCCCCTGCGGGCAGGTGGATTGGGTTTCCTTCGCCCCGCGTGGGCTCTGCTTCGCGGCCCCGCCGGTCCGCTGGTTCGATGGCGCCCTCATCTTCATCTCCGCTGCCGTCTGACCCTCCCTCCTACACCCGTCAGGGTCCAGGCTTCTCGCTTCTGGGTCCCAGACCGTCTTTGCTTCAGGGCTTTTTCTGTGGGACCTCACCAACGGACATAGGGACAATTCAGTGTTTGTTCTGGAGGCTCTCAGTGTGTGGATTGTCCCTGAGCTCTTGACTTGTTATTTCGCTCTGCTGATCTGACACCCCGACTGCACGCCTCTCACACGCAGCCTTTTAAAAAGGAGCAGCTCGCGGTCTTTCTACCCTAAATCTCCTCTTTAACGTCTTCTCTTTCTCTGCCAACTTCGCGAACGGCATCGAAGTCCATCAAGTTGTTTCTTCTGGAAGCAAAGAGCGATTTGTTGATTCTGACTCCGCCTGCACCATCCGTCAGTAGGTTCCGTTGGCCGTGTCCCCAGCTTGTCCCCAAGTCTCTGCTTGTCGCCGTCTCCACGTCCGGTCTCGATTCGGATCCTCTTCCTTTCTCACCTGGAATGAAGCTCACTCACCTGCTGCTTCTACTATTGTGCCCTTGAAATCGTTCCCTGTGGGGCAGCGAGTATGGTTTTAAATTAAACCTAAGCATCCATGTCATTCCTCTGCTTGAAACCATCGGTGGCTCCTAATCGTCTTGGGAACAGCAGACATCTGCCAGTGACCTGCAGAGTCACACGTGCTCTGGTCCCTGCCCTGGCCTCCTCCACCGGAGTTTGGTTGGAATCGAAATCCGTTCAAATGAAATGGTGAAGCACGACTTCCTTGTGCCTGGCTCCTTAGTCGCCCGCCGTGCCTCAGACGCGCCCGCGCGGCCGTGAGCAGAGGCAGGTGTCGTTCTTTGCCACTGCGGCTCCCGTTACACTGGGGTGGGGTGGGGGGCGGGTCACAGTTCACCTGCGTCCCTGTCGACGGAAACCGGGCTTGTCTCCAGCTTTCGGCTTTTACAGGTGATGCCGAAAACTCTTCTGTCTGCCTCTCGAGATATTGCGCGTGAGTTTCTGTTGGGGACATTCTGGCAGTGGTGTCACCGGGTGGCCTGTCCGTGTCCAGTTTTAGAAGACGCTGCTTCATAGGTTTCCAGGGGTTTCGTATCGGTTTAAACGGCGGGCACCGTGCTAAGGGAACTCCTGTCCGCGCCACCGTCTGGCACCGAGCGTCACCTGCGGAAACCTGTTTTGTGCGTCGGGGAACCATGACTCCGCTGGGTAACACGTGAGGACGGGCGGCGCCAGACGCAGCATCGGGCTGGAAGCTGGGGCAGAAGGGCCTGGCGTTCAACGGAAGAGGCGGGTTTTTGTGTTCACAGTGGCAGGCGGTTTCTCTGTTGGCTTTAACTCTTGTTTTTGAATTCGAAGCTAAACATCTGGCATTTCAAAGAACCCTTAAAAATGCAACATGTAGATGAGGCTCCTTAGAATACAGTAGACCAGGGGTTCGGGTGAGTTAGGGAAAGTCCACGCTTGCGGATCACGTGACCTCTCCCTGCCCTCGCCCCTCCCTCATCCTCGGGGCCCTCGTCGGGGGACTTGTGTTGAGGAGTCGCCTCATGAGGGTCACTACAGGCCAGTACTGCCCTAGACAATGGCAGCATGTTACGTTTAATTCTCAGAACGCACTCTTTCTTGATGCGACACCCTCCAAACCAACAGTCTGACCTGCTCCGTGTTGCTCCGAAGCCCACTGAGCACTGTGCCTCTCGCGGCTTCTCGTGGCGGGCGGTCGAGCGGAGAGCAGGCCTCTGTCACCTGCCCAGCAACGTGCTGTGTCCGGACGCGGGGCCTTTAGAACCTCGCCGACGCGGCCCCCAGCCTCGGACGTGCGTGGTGGGCCTCGGCCTCAGGGTCCTGCTTCCTGGGCACAGGTGCGTGCGCGTGGCACCGTCTAACGAGTGGGCCCGCATGCTGGCGTGTGGCACGGTCAGACTGCAGAGGACGCCACGGCCGAGTGGCACACACACGCTCTGCCCGCGAAGCTGACGGCCTCTGTGCGTCTGGCGGGCTTTCGAGGTGCGCAGCAGCTGCGGGGACCGCAGTGACCCCTTGTCCTGCAGAGCTGCCGCCTGGGCCCGTGGGGCAGTGGCCATTCTCCACGCCACGCGGTGCGGGTCACTGTTACGGGTTCGTTTCTCCAGCTCCCCCACCGTGGTGGCACTTTGCGTTGCCGTGTTCCGAGGAGGGCAGGGGAGAGAGGAGGGGACACTTCGCTGAACGCAGGGGCAGCAGCTGTGCGGAGAGCGCCCCGGACAGAAGCGGGGACTGTGGGCGGAGCTGGCGCCTCGCCAGCATGCAGCGAGGGACCGGGAGAACCCACGGTGCCCTGGACGCGTCCTTCTGCACCTTCCCAGACGGGCTGGTGCCCCACTGGCCAAGCCGCGCAGAAGCCAAGGGTGGCAGCCTCAGTGCCTGCCACGGCCGGCCCACCGCAGAGCGGAGGAGTGCGCGGGGTGACGCGTGGGAGGTCACACGCGGGCCTCTCACGAGCCAGGACATCGCCCCCAGTCGTGGGAGGGCACCCGGCTTACAGCGTCTTACACATTCCCCCCGGCCTGGCTGTGGCCTGCCTGTCACTGGCCCCGTCCCCACCGGTCGCTCGCTGGAAGCCCCGTCGAGCTCTGTCCCCAGGTTGGAATTCCTGTGCAGGGACCACCCCGCCCATCCTCCCCATCCTCTGCTTAAAGCAGGTGCTCGCTCAGCCAGCGCTTTCCACAGTGTCTGGGTCTGAGGCTGTGAAAGGGAGCGCAGTCCGATCGCTGTGCCCCCAGGACGGCCTCCGCGGGCGGGCGCGGAACCCTCCTTCCTGCAGGAGCTGCCCGCGTCCCTGTCCCTCCCCTCGGTGTTGACCAGGGCTTATTTCTGTTCTCTCCTCGATGGGATGGAAACATTCGTGGGCGCCAGTTGGAGGACCTGTGCCCGCCCCAGCCTTTTCCTGAAGGACCTGTCTCTGCTCATTCCCGCTCTCTGTGCCTGTCAGCAGACACCTGCCCCCCTCAGCAGACACCTGCCCCCCTCAGCAGACACCTGCCCCCCTCAGCAGCGACAGCTGTTTCTCGAGTCATTTACTCACCCCGCCCAGGCCGCCTCTGCTGTTCCACGTCCGGAGACGTGGGTTTTACAGCTGCGTGTTGGCGGGGCCCATGCCAGCCAGGCGGCTGTGGGGTGGAGCTCTGTTTTGTGCTGTTTGTTCGACCCCGTGTTTCTCGGTGGGGTTTTGAGCTGATAGATTTTGAAATTCCAAAATCACACATCTGGAACCTAATGTACGATTATTTCAGAATCAGGAATAGGCTGTAAATAGTAAGTTGATTCGAGATTCCCAATATTTTAAGACGCAGTAAAGCGGTGCTGCTTTAATTTTCAATTCCAAAG
The DNA here is from genome assembly GCF_902729225.1 of Pteropus medius. Classification (NCBI taxonomy): domain Eukaryota; kingdom Metazoa; phylum Chordata; class Mammalia; order Chiroptera; family Pteropodidae; genus Pteropus; species Pteropus medius. The sequence continues at coordinate 874,793 of NW_024352148.1, forward strand.
GCAGCCAGCCTCTCACCTGCCTGGTGTCACATGCTGGCCTTTCAGAAGAGAACACTGAGCTGCTCGTGGAACCCTAGCAACGTGGGACGCTTGCTGTTCAGCGCGCTTGTGGGGAACACCGCGCCCCCCCGGACACTGCCCGGTGTACGGAGGGGCGTCCCACCGTCAGTGACCCACCTGGCGCCCGGCCCGGGCAGGTGCCTGTGGGAACACGGGGCGCTTGCTCAGTGGCGCAGCCCTTTAAAGACGGGGATTGGGCAAGGCCGGGGGAACCGCGGATCAAGCACGGGGCTTCGTCACCCCGAATGGGCTCCCTCAGGAACCAAACGCTTGCCCGTCCCCACGGGGGGCGGGGGAGGGCTGCAGCTGAACCCTTCGAGGCTGTTTCCAGTGAAGAAGAATAGTCTTGTTTGATCTTATTACATCAGGATTTTGCTTTTACAAAATGTGGAACAGATGGAAAAATTCAATTACCACCAGTAGCAGCTTCTGCATATCTGTTCTGTGTGAAAAGTAAATATGAGGATGATGGCGATAATGTTCCAACTACCATCCATTTATGTGTTTTAGTGACGATCCGCTGGTGTATTATTCCTGAGATAAAAGAGCATTAAGGAACCACTTTTCATTGTGGCAAATTTTAATCGTATAAAAAAGTAGGGAGCGCAGTATAATGAAATCCAGTTACTCATCCATCATTGAGCATAGAATTAATTATTTCCTGTCACAGTTTCAGAAAATTCAAGAGCTATGAGTCCTCTGAGGTATCAGTTCAATACAGTGACACCGTTTTAAGGATGTGGCTGCCGAGGCTGCAGAAGTGGCAGGGGTGGGCAGGCGGGGAGCCCCTGTTCTCCGGGGGGTGAGGGGGGGCTGCTGGGCGGAGGAGGGCACACCTCTTTATTTTCCGAGTCTTGGTTCTTAAACTGCAGAGTGGAAGTCACCGTAACCAATGAGTCTCTGAGTGAGAGCCAAGCAGGGAGCGGGCGACCCGCAGAGGAAGGTCCTCGGGTGGAGCGGGCCCGGGCTCCCTCCCCGCATCCCCACACAGGGCAAGAAGGTCCATTCTGTTCACCTTTGGGGTCACCAGGAGCCGGAAACTGCCGCCTTGCTGAAAAGCCTCCATCAGCACTGACAGCGCGGGGGGAATGGTTGAGAAGCAGGGACGTCTAAGCCCAGGAGAGCCGGTGCGGGTCGCAGTGGTGGGGACTGCCGGCTCTCGGGGACAGGCCATCGAGAGTGGACGGCGGGCAGCCGGACCCTGAGACCTCACAGCCGCGTGGGCCGGACGCCCCAGCAGGCTGACACGAGCATGGGAGCCCGGCTCTGGCTTGTCCCAGAGGCCAGGCCCTCTGAACTGTGGGTACAGAAGAGCTGACCGGCGGAGTGACAGACACGGAAGAGGACACACGTCCCGACACGGACGGGAGGAGGGGCGGGCAGAAGCTAAGACCGAGAGATCGAGTTTGATTTCTCTCCGACGTGCCTTTTGAAAATGAACCGAAAGAACTTTGGACCTTGATGACTGTTCCTTTATTTAGGCACGAATACTTCACGCAGGTGACAGGTGGCACAGCTTCCTGGTAATTCAGAACCCTGCAGAGACAACACCTGTGCCGTGTGACTCTCCCCCAGATCTGTAGCCCAGGGCCAGGCCGGGGTTCCCACCAAGCGCGTGCCAAGCTGCTGCTGTTTGAGATCTAGAGCCCTGTGCCCACCCGTTTCCTCCGAGGGGAAAACGAGACGATCCGTCAGTTTCCTGTGTCTGTCATAGAAATTCCACTGCTTTCTTAACATCACTTTTCTCTATATTTTTCCCTACGAAAATGTTTATTAAGTAATAGTTTTTGCTTGATTTATGTCTTCAGATTGTCTGATTGTAAAAATTAGATCACTTTTGGCCATTTTCTAATTCTACAAATGAAAACCATAACTCTTTAAAAATATCACTCAATAAAAGCTGGCGAAATGTATTGTTAATTTCTTCCTATCTTAGCACGTGTGTGTGGGCTTTATCAAACCTGAAATCCTGTTACAGCCCCTGGAAGTACATAGGCACCTCAGTACGGTTGGTTTTAGAAACCCAAACCAGATGAAGCAACATCTTATTCAAAGTCGAGTCTTTTGCCATTCGGGAATGATTCAAATCAGACAACAGGACTTTTCTGAGAACCAAAGTATCTCAAGTGAGGCCTGCAGTTCAAAGAGCGTGTGAAGCAACGAGCACGTGGGCATTTTCCTGGTGCCGCTGTGCGCCCTGAGCGGCGACCTCAGGGGATGCGTCTGCAGGTGCTGGGTTTGGTGAGGGAGGCGCAGCAGGGGTCAGGGACGAGGAGTCCGTTGAGTGGTCCAGGAGTCAGGGGTGGGGACGGAGAGTCCGTCGAGTGGTCCAGGGGTCGGGGACGGGGAGTCTGTCGAGTGGTCCAGCTGGGCGCGCTGGGTGGCGGATGCTGGCAGAGCCTCAGAGAAGCGTGGGCTGGGCGCACACGCAGGGCTGCGAGCCATCCTCGGGGGACCGTGCCTGGTGCACAGCGGCCTTCGGCGGAGCCCCTCAGGCTGGTAGCAGCGCCGTGGCGTCCCTGTCCCCCAGCCCGCCGTTCCGCAGCCCTCGTCCTCGCGCCTCGTGCTCTGCCGTGCGTTTCTGTGCTTCGCCTCCTGTCCCAGCGTCGGGGGCCCCAGCAGGCTGCTCACTGTCCCCTCTTTACTCTCTCGACCGAATCTGCCCACTTCTCCTACTCAGCTTCATTCAGAGGTGGAGTCGAAGCTAAACAGAGTCGGCGACCGACAGCTTCCTCGTCGGTGCTGGTGCGGACGAGGCAGTGACCGTCGTTTGTTTGCCGGGCTCCTGGTTCCAGGGCCAGGTGCTCCTCGCTCAGGGGCCCCGCGCCGAGATGAAAGGGCATCCGGCTGCGGAAAACTGATCGTCGGAGTTTGCCTTGAACCGGGGGCCGGCGACTGAGTGGAGATGAGCGTATCGACGTTGTGAGTGCTGGATCGTACAGACTTTGATTTCTCTCTGATGTAAGTCTTTCTGGGTGACCAAGTCACTACTTGCTGTGTTGCGGCATTAAAAATAAAGGGACTCAAAGTACCGTTGAAAAAATCGCAGCTTACGTTACCTCCTTGTGTCTTCCTAGCTTTGTTTTATTTTGTCACAAATACCACCAGTCATTTCTACGTTCACCAATTTCACACTGATGAATTTGGTGCTATTGATTGATAATTGGTACAACTGAAATACTATAATGTTATATCACTTAAAATTTCTCGATTACTTAAAAACTGAGCCCTTCAAATATGCAGAACAAAACTCATATTTTACATGAATGCATTTCTATACGTGTCATATTAGAGAGCGGCTGACAGGTGTGGAGAGTATGTCGTTATTACCCACGTCATTGTCAAAACTGCTTCTGTGGGCAGTCGCGCAAATACGAGCAAATAGGTATATAATATATGCTACAATGTTGTAAACATACTGACGAAAATATGTATGCTCTCGAAACAAAACATGTAAACGTTCGAAATGCCGTTTATCATGTATGTGAATTCAGTGACGTCAGAGATGAAAAGGGCTTCACCGTGTAGCGGAGGCAGTTCTGGTCCCTCTGTCTGTGTAAAGAGCACTGTTTCCATGGAAACTGCATTTGGAGAAAATTATAACCATTGTTGTAAGGATTAAAATACCCATGGCATCATAAAGTCAGCAGAACGATTTACTCTTTAGAGAGAGAAACACTCGAGCATCCTTGACAGTTTAAAACTATATTTCCAGGAGTTTCTTTTGTTATTAAAATTAATTGTAAACTCAGTGCCCCTCCAAACATCTACCAAAATTCAGAAAATCTTTGAACGATCATGTATGATATTTATGTTATTTTAAAGTAACTTTGACCAAAATTGGCTGGGTGGTAACATCATAAAGGAAATAAAACGAAGCTCCATGACCACCGAAAATAGGCATTCTGTGTCAGAATAACTTCTACAGGGAATTGTTGACAGATTAACTGTGACCCAGTCGTTTCACGTCACTAAATTCTGCAACATTCGCTGACACCCTCTGTCTTACCGTGACGCCGAGTGCTATCGTCAGGCCTCACGGGGTCGATGTGATAGTTGTCTATCCGTGTAACATCGTTTGATGTATATATTACTGTTTAATAACTTCACCCAGAAACTGGCGAGATCAGAACACAGCGACTGGAACCCTGGATTACCTGTCGGGGAGCCGGACCTCAGCAGCTGTGGCCGTCCCCTCCCTTAGCTCAGAGAAATAGTGTTCGCTCTGTTTGCTTTATAAGGTGGGAGGAAGGATGGACGGCAGAAAGAGAGAGAGACCTTCTTCCAATATGTCACTAACGTTCACTGACATTTCGTTAATATCTTACATTAACCGAGTACTTCCTAATTTTCATTAATAGTCTTCCTCAGTACGTAAATCATACCGAGGATGGGCACAGTGAAGTGCAAGCGTGTCTCAAAAGAAACTTGAGCGGACAAGGAGGGATATTTTGTATCTCATTTTTATTTATTGTTTCAGCAGATGTATTAGAATTTAAAATAGTTATGTGAAATGTCAAGCCAGGATTGAGCTGCTGAAGTGTTTCATAAACTGTCTTATCATCACCGAATTCAGAGGTCGAGGGTCGTTTAGCTATGGAAAACATGCTTCGTTTTTAAAAAGAGAAACGGTCGATCTTTCAGATGGCTAATGACAAATTCATGGTCTTTTCCCGCGGGCATTTGCTAGAGCTCTCCCCCGCCCTACGGGACCGGGGCTCAAGGCCGCTGCACAGATCTGCCGACATGCGGCCTGACTGTGTGCTACGGACTGGGCATGTGCCCCAGCCTCACATGGCGGAACCTAATCAGGTGACGGTACTAGAGGTTGGGGCCGTGGGAGGTGACGAGGTCAGGAGAGTGGAGCCCCCGTGACGGGGCGGGCACTCCTATCGGAGAGACCCTGGAGAGCTCCCTCCCCCCCCGCCACTGTGGAACAGGAAGCCAGACGCCCAGTGAGTCTGCCTTGGTCTGTTGTTCCTCAGCCCCCCAATCCGTGCCGTTTCTGTTACGCTGCCTGGATGCGCTGAGGCCCTGCACCCCAGTGACAAAGCCCGCTGTCCCCACGCCGCGGGAGACGGGCCCGTCCGCTTGCAGGTAGGGTCAGCTCTCGTGGCCTTCCGTGTGGGAGACAGTTTGGTGAGGAAGGTGGTTGCCGATGCAGATGCACAGCATTCCGGAAGAATGGGGGCCGTGTGGTCCGATGAGGGAGACGAGGGAGGTCCCTGGGGATCAGCAGCAGCGTCCTAGTCAAGGCGCAAGGTCTGCGGGGCCATGGACGGCCCACTTCTCTGGCCGTCGGGGAGGAGACGCTGGGAAGCTGACTGCAGAGCGCCGTGCACCTGTGGGTGTTGGCTGCCTCGCCTGTCTGCCGGGCAGCCTTAGCTCTGCCCTACTGCGAGAGGTTCGGGGAGCTGTGGGTTCGCGGAAGCTTCCGCCCCTGTGGCGGGTCACTTTACATGTCGTTGGATGGGCCATGGTACCCGGTTTTTGGTCAGCAACCGGTTCAGCTGTTGCCATGAAGGAATTTTTTAGATGTGGTTAACATTTAAATCAGCTGAGTGAGTAAAGCGAGTCACCCTCTGTCCTGTGGGCCTCGTCCAGTCAGTCGAAATCTGTGACAAAAAAGACCGAGGTCCCCAGCGGGGAGGGAGGTCTGCCTGCAGACGCCTTTGGGCTCCGGACGGTGACGTGACCTCCTCCCCGTTGACCCCCTGCAGGCCTCAGACTCGCCGCCCCAACGATCGGTGAGCCAGCTCCTGAGAACAAACCTGTCTCCAGATGTGCACTCCTGGGCTCTCCGGAGGACCCTGACAGACGCAGCCCGTGTCAGACAGGTGAGCAGACGGACACGCTCCGGCTCCGGGTGAGACGCCAGGGAAGTTCGCGACGTCTTCTGCTGGAAGCCGGGCGGATCGTCAGAGCTCGGTGATTGACCCGGGCGGCGAGGGGCAGGCGTGTTAGGCTCGTCACGCGGAAGGCACGAGCTGGCTGTGTGGTGACGCGTCATCTCAGGTCGAGTTTAGGTCCGAGCAGAGACGGCAGAGGAGTCGGAACATCCCAGCCCTCAGTCTCGGCTGTCGTAGGCGGCACTGGTGTTCCCAGCGAGGTCCCTACGGTAGGTGTACCCTCCCGGGAAGGCACAGGTAGGGCACCGAGTGGCGTTTGGGCTCTTACTGCCTTGAAATTGGGCTTATAAAGCCGACGAGAGTGAACCCCTGGGAAACGAGCACCTGACCCTACAGCACCTAAGAAGTGCCTGGGCGGGGCTGGCCGCCCGCAGACGTCCCTTTGCCTCGCTTAGAACAGCGAGAACTGGGAGGTGGGGACAGTAGCGACCGGAGGCCCGCTGGCAGGTGGCCTCGGCACAGGAGCGGCTGTGGGGACCAAGCCCAGGACAGTGGAGGGCACCAGCCAGCACCCCGAGAGCGAAGGGCCCCGTCTGCACCAGGAGTGTTGTGGTGACGACCCTGGGCGGTCGCAGGGCTCCGCCCTTCAGTGCGGGGTCCCTGGCCCCGAGCGGTCGCGGCCAGCACAGTGTCACTCTCCCGAGGTACGGCTGGGCCTCTGCCACCGCCCTGTCTGTAGTCTCAAAGTAGACGCGGCCGCGGGTGACCAGACACTCAGGTGACGCTGTACCCGCCTGTCCTGTCAGTGCTTGTGAGGAAATGAGCGGTCACCTGCATGTGCGCGCTGGCCTGCTGACCCGCTGGTGGCCCCGCAAAGCCTCGGGGTCGGCGGCTGCCACGCAGACCCCCGCAGAGCCATCAGGCCCACACGGGACGCACCGTACACTCCGTGTTCAGAGCTCAGGGCTCCTGAGCTTGTCCCCTGAGCTTGTCACGCTCACAGCCGCTGGCCCGGGCACTCGCGCATGGTCCCCAGGGCCTGGCGGGGCGCCCCCGTGGACGCAGGCCCGTGGCAGCCCGCGTGGCAGTAGCGGTCAGTGCTGCGCGGACACGGTCACCTCCGGGCCCGCTGAGACGGTCCCGCCCATCATGTTGCTCACAAGCTGCCGCAGGCAGCTCCGTGTTTCCTGCCGGGTCCGTCAGCACCTGCTGCGTACCGGGGGAGGGTCTTACAAAATTTAAAAAGTAATTATTCGCAAAAGCCAGTCTTTGCTGATGACGACATACACTACCTTATTTTTTTCAGAAACATTGGTGAAAAACAAATCTGTTATTTTAAGCTAACTGTGCTTTTTTTCGCTAGTATGTTATTGCTCAAAACTTTCGCAAAGGAATGGTAACTCGTGAGGGCTCCATTGAGAAGCAGAGCAGAAGGCATGACCGGGGAAGTAAGAAGAGGGGGTTTTTGAATGTGGAAGAGCATTTCAGAGCGGACACCACTAAGCAGACCGGAGGGAGGGTCTGGTGACTTCCTTCTGAAACGACCCCTTTCGCCTCAGGGTTCTGGAGACGCGCCCTCGATCGCCCTGTCCCTCGGGGCCGGGTGCTGGAGAGTCGCAGTTGCGCCGCGTTTTCCCGCGTCCCCCGCTTCTTGCTTTTCCCGAGCCCTCGTTCCCCAGAGGCCGTGCGAGCTCGCCGGCTCCCGGGCCCTTACGCGGGGCTGGAGACGCCTTCTTTCTGTCGCTTATGTGTCAAGGAGCAATCAAAGGGTAAGAAAAACTCCTTCCTGGAAAACGCCGCTTCCTTTTTTGCCGCGGCCCGGATTCCGTGGACTGTGACTGGGTTTGTCGTAACCCGCCCGTTCGATCTGTGCTGCGCGCCGTTGCGTTGCTGCGGCCGTCCAGGGCGCACGTTCACTGCGCGTTCCTCTGCTCCTTCAGGCGAAGCCTCCGTTTTCATTTTTCCTCTGTGGCTGGGGCTCTGCGTACGTTTTTGCGTTGCATTAGCAGTTAATTTCAAAATGTAATTAGGAAGAATTCCTTTGAGAAGTCAGGCGGTAAGTGGCTTCTTTCTGCTCGGTCCTTATTGAAGAACCCGGGAAGATGCCTTTTAACCAAGAACGTCTAGAACGGAAGCCGAAGAGAAAAGCTCTGGGCAGATGACGGTATTTTGTTAGCAGGGCAGGCGTGTAGGTCTTTCCGGAAATGGCGCCCTGCATTTGTCTCTTAGCTGTGTTTAGCGATGTTAATTGACCCGGTTGAAAGGCAAGCTTTTAATCCCTGGGTTCTTTAAAAGTAAAAACACGTTACGTTTAGAGTCCTTTTGGTTAACAAAATACCAGACCCTCTCGCTGGGTGTTTAGGCCTCAGCAGGAGCGGTGCACTGTTAAGTTACACCCAGGAGTGCCGTGCCAGAGGGTTGTGTAGAAGCCGGCAGGAGACTTCCTTGGGGCACACGGCAGGCTGAGGCCTGGGGTCCCTTACACAACCCCGAGGCGCCCGTGGGGTGGCCCAGCCTGCGGGTGTGGCGGCTTCAGATTCCCAGCACCCCGGCTCTGCGAGGCAGACTTCCCCGCTGACAGACGAAGCAGACGACTTAAAGGCTGTGGAGGTGTCTGTGAGCAGACAGACGGACAGCCCAGGAAGCCTGGAACCCCATCGCGGTCAGCTGTCCTGCGAGGCGCTGGGCGGTCATGGTCCGTTCCGTGCGGAACGTTCTCCAGGCGTGCGGCCGGGGCCCCGTGACGGGAGCGGAGGGTCTGAGGGCAGAGCTGGCCGTTCCCAAGGCCAGCCGCAGAGCTGGCTGCGGGGCGGAAGGAGGAGTTAGGGCTCCTGCCACGTGGTGGCGCCCAGCTCCAGCCTCGCTGTGACACGCCGTGTCACCACGTGGGCCAGGCGCTGGAGATTCGCGTGAGCGTGCTCTGGAGAGTCCTGTGCGTGGAAACCCAGACTCTGCCCCTCGCTGTCCGCGTGGCCCGGGGCACCTTCATCACGTCGTCTTCCTTCCAGTTTCACGTCTGTGAAACGGGGACATTAGTGTCTACTGCATTGTTGGTCGTGAGCAGCAAGGGAATGCATCGATGCCGGACACGTAAAATCGTCTGGTGCATACAGCACGATCATTTTTAGCTTTGACAATGACGTTGAAATATAGAGATCTAAGATGTGATTCGTCACTGGGATTTCAATTAATTACCTCTTGAACAGCTGCCGGCATTGATTTGGAGCAATTAGTCAATGTGTTCATTCGCTCGATGCCTCACACACTTGAACTTCAGCATGGAGGGTCAGAGTGGAACATGCCAAGACAATCAGGCCAGGACCTTGCCGTCCCCTGGAGACGCTCCTGGGCCCTCCCGCTGGCAGGACCCGTGAGGCTCGTGGAGAAGGACGCTGGGTCAGGAGACACAGGGCCTGAGTTCCAGTTCTGACTCTGTCAGTGACCGTTTCGCTGAGGATAAGTAATAAGATCTAATGTCACCACATAATCATCACGGCCATGACAAGCTCTGCAGTCTCTCATTCCAAGACTTCTCTCCAAACCCTTCAGATGCTTTATCTGTAACCCGCAGCCCAGCAGTCACAGCAGTAGGCTTTTATAAGTCTAATTTTCAGTGATGATGCTGTGTGAGTTTTCCAAGTCCTTTAGAAAACTTAATTTACGGTAAGTTATATTATGTTAATTTATCTGTGGCAGCTCCACTGTTAAATCTTTACCCTTAAAATTCCCCCGTCATCATCTGGTTTCCAGTAGCAGTGAGAATTTTGTGTCAGTTTATTCACCCACGTCTTCGGCTTTACCTGCTCGTCCTCTGCTCGCGCCTTCCAAGGGCACGCGACAGTGGTGTGCGCTACGGCTCGAGAACTGTGCTGTCCCAGGTTTTATTAAGTATCTTCGATTTTTCACAAATCCTCACAAGGCTAGAGGAAGTAAGCACGTCATCAGCGACAGATAACATTAAACACGAAAGAAGAAAAGACCACACGCATTTTAAATCAGCAAACTTGGACTCTGAATTTCTGTAAGGAAGGAAGACGGCAATGTTTTTGCAGAAGGAAGAGCAGGCACTGGGAATCCCTTGCTCTCTCTGCAGATTTAAAGTTCCGAAGCCCGTCCACTAAATGCTGCTGACAGCATCGGATTAAAAACCGACGCGCGGCATCTCGTAGCGGGCAGCTGTGCTGCTCTTGGTTTTGTCTCTCTGAACAACATGTGCGAAGAAAGCTTTGTTGAATGAAATCTGGGCCAAGCAAACACATGGCCGTGGGATTTCTTCCAGATGAAGTCATTTTAAACATTTCTCAGAGAAGGGCTTTTTTCCCGGCAGACTTTTCTGACCGTACCCTTAAAATCCTGTGCTGACAACCAGAGAAAATGCTCCGTTAAACCTGAGAGCACGCTTGACTCTCGTCCCTGAAACCAGTTCTGGGAAGGTGTCCGTGCCAGTCTGGAGTAGCGCACAGAGCTGTCTGGCGGACTTTTGCCAGGAAAGACGCACAGAGACACGTCGTGCGTTATTGTGGCAACATGAAGCCTCCCGCTCACTTGGCTGATGACTCACGAACGGGAAGGTGAGGCCACTTTGCAGCACCCCCGCCCCCCAAGCTGGAGTCTCTCCCGTGACGTCACTGCACGCACGTCCACGCGGCTCTGCTGGCGTGGCGCACTACTCGGCTCAACGGTTAGACTTCTGTTTGCAGTAGACGAGACGAAGCACCTCTGTAGCACACACCTGGTGTCTTAGCTGTTGCTGCGACCTAGCCAGACTCGCCTTACCGTTACCCGGGTCACGCTGATGGCTATGTTTTATTAAACCAGCAGGCTTTGCCACGGTTTCTTAATGGTCTGCTCGTTTACTAGCCAGACGTTATTATTCCGCTGGGTGGCATTAGCAATGACAGTTATCATATAATCACCTCTGACCAGAAGATGGTCGCTGTGTTTGTTTAACATTGTCGAATGAGGCGTCTCGTTTCCGTGATTTCATTTGATCTTGCGAACAGTCTTCGAATGTTTATATTACACCCATTTCACACATGAGGAAATTGCAGCCCGAAGACGTTCAGTCACGTGCCCAGAGTCACGCGGATTAGCGGAGCTGGGGTTCGGTCAGCTCAACTCGTGCAGGTTAAAGCGACAGAAGGGTCATTGGTGGAAGCGGCTCAGAAACTACGTTTTGGAAACTTGTCACAATCAGATGGGAGAATTTCCTCTGGGATGTGGAGTAACATGGACGCTGAATAGGGCCACTGGGGCAGAGATAGTGGGACACGTTGTGTGGGCAGCCTGGTGACACAGGTAGTTCAGGACGCAGAGAAAGCCCTGTACCGCTCAAACAATGAAACGTTCACCTATACGAGAAACAATTACTATCAGGCTTTAATGCAGTTCCTTGGGGGAAAAAATCTGAAATTTTCAGGGAAAGGTGTTATTTGAAGATTACCTATCATTTCTGAGTGGGCGCGAATGAAAGACATTTTCAGGAATGTGTGAAACGAGGAAGAGCACCCCACCCGTGGTCTCCCGGGAAAGAACATAAACAAAAAGAAAGCCTTGGAAAATTAAACGGAGCTCAAGATTGGGAAAGGTGTAGCCTGACGAAGAGACGTGGACATAGAGACCAGTGAAACTTCCAGGTAGTGTATAGGAGCCCTTAGTATTGTTACAAAGTAATGCAGTTGCCAGATCGTTTACACACGGTGACAGTGTAATGACACGGGTACAAACACAAAGGCAAATAGCGATAATAAAATCCGGAGCTCAACGAAACGACGACGAAAACCAGTGTGGACGAGGGGATGGGGGTAGAATCGAGTTTCTGTGTTGAAACAGGGGAACGGGAAGTTATTGCTTCTTCATGGATAGTTTAGAGAAATACATGTTCAGTTTTAGAGAGTTATGAAGGTACTAGAGTTAAAAACAAGATGGAGATCATCCGAGTCAGTAGAGAAAAAGCATGAGCTAAGAAACCACGTTCAATACACGGATAAAAGCAAAAGGTAAATGTAAAAACGCCAATAAAACCACCGATAAGCAAACCTATAAATTTTTATAATGAATATGATCGAATTCAAAATTTTATTAAAAGAAATTATAAAATAATGAAATGCTGTTTATAAGTTATAAAATAAAACACGAAACCGAAAGGTCGAAATAAACACTGTAAATTGTGACGACGCAGACACTGAGCACACAGAGAATTTGAGGGCAGCAGAGTCAGTAACAGGTGGTGTCAGGATTCGAGGGAAAAGGATTAAAAATCTCAAGGAGAATTTAAAAGTGTCCAGTCTATAATTAAAATGCAGAGATCGCAAACGTTCGTGTTCCAAATCACGTAATTCCAAAATAAGTAAAGCAGAACTGTTGGGGATGGATTTTTCTTTATTACAATAAGTGTTTTAACACCGTTTCCCAAGATGTTTGGCTGTGGACGCTGACCAGTGTGACGCAGAGGGCTCACGTCGAGCTGCGTGATTCCGGAAGCTGCTCGTCAGTGCCGGCTGGCGGGGCGGGGACCCTGTGAGAGCAGGAAGAGAACCAGGTCAGTTTGGAGAAGTCGAAGCTCAAACACGCCCCTGGTCCCACACGAGGAGAGCTGGTCCTGACACCAGCGTGCGTTTCGAATGTTCTTTGCTGCTACGTTATACACAACCACAGATAGTGAATGATTCACAATTCTGAACACGGAGAGTGGCTCGGCGGGCGGTAAGGCCGCTGCGTCTAAGTGGGGACGTGACCGAGAGGCCCCACCGGACAGGGCGGCCTTCTGCTCAGAGTTGAGGGGCAGGCTAGTCACACCCCTTGCAGCAGGGGTCCCCCACCCCGGGCTCAGTAGGGAGCAGGCTGCACAGCAGGAGGTGGGCGAGCGAAGCTTCGAAGCTTCGTGTGTGTCCGCAGCTGCTCCCCAGCGCTGGCGCCACCGCCTCGGCTCCACCTCCGGTCATCGGGCCTCAGATGCTCAGAGGAGCCGCTGTCCCTGGTGCCACGAGGGCTGGGGCCACTGCTAAAGGGCTCTCTTACCGAGGGGTTTCCTGCTGCGGAGGTTTTCATTTCCCACCTCTCTCGTCCACAAAGACCCTGAGGAGTGTCGTCCCCTGATGGAGAGCAGCTGAGCGGGCAGCGACGTTTCTGGAGCGTGGGGGGAGCGAGGTGGCTGGGGATGCGTGTCGCTGCGTGTCGCCGTGACCGGGTCCTGTCTCCAGGCTCTGGAAGCTCCGTTTACCCATCCTCTGACACAAGCTGTCACGCTGAGCATGTTCTAGAAAGGTTGAAGCTCCAGAGTCTTGACTAGAAACTCAGAGTGAAAGAAATGGCAACAGAATTCCAAAGCTCGAGGCCCGTGTTTCCTACCCTGCAGGGAAACGGCCGTTTGAGAGGGATCTTGGGAAGCGCCGGAGCGCGTGGGCGTCGGCCGTGGGGGGAGCGGGCGGCACGTGCTGCCGTGCGCAGTGTCCCCTGGGCAGTTTCTGGTTTATGGCATGAAAGGGCTGCAGTTTCTTCACTCGTGCAGGGCGTCAACTATTCCCATGTAAAGAAAAGCGTGGGGATTGGAAGAAAAATGGTCTTCATTCCGGAAAAGCCTGATTTTGCCTGCGAGACCAGGTAAACTCCATGGGAGACCCAGGCAGAATGACACGTCCCTACGCCGTACGGCAGTGAGGGAGACAGGGAAGGTGTGCCAGATGCAAGTCGCAGTTTACCTGATACAAAACATCTGGCTTTGTAAGAGAAAGTGTAAAACTGGATCTGTCAATACAATCATTTTGTTTTAAAGTCGTTAGCTCCAATTTTTCTCCATAAATATCTTTTTTTTTTTTTTACTGAAAGGAAACTACAGCGCATGAATTTGCAGTTAAGGAGGTGCACATTCAAAGACACTTTATTCTTGAGCGTGCGTGTTCTGCACTAGCGCACAGCGAGCGGCCACCGTCAGCACTGGGGTTTCCAGTTGCGTATGACACGCTCCAGCTCCACTGCCAAAAAAGGAAGGCTTTGCATATACATGTTATTATGACTCTTTCGAACTTACTAGTTATTTTTTGTATTAATTCTTCTGTTAGATTAAAACCACCTCAAATATAAGCAGCCAACTTATACTTCCCTCACAGTTAGGAGGCGTCGTTTTCACGAGCGAGTCTTTCGGCGAGCATTTCCTAGGGCAGTGGGGGCCCAGGACCCGCTCAGCAGTGGACCGTCCCCTGTCCTAATGCATGCTTTACCAGCGTGTCCTACCCTGCCACCCCAGAGGACGGAAGGAATTTATGGTGAAATAGCACGAGAAATTAATGTGATAATGCTTTTCATTCATCTTCAGTAGTTTTTTTTTTTAAACATTGGTGACTCTGTTTCAACAGCATTAAATAAGAGAAGTGTTTTTCTTTTCACTCTGGTTAAATGTCCTGATATTTTAGATTCTTCTGAGAAACTGCGCACATCTGTTTAATCCGACTCTGTTGAATGTGCTCAGGAAGTGTAGGGAAGATGCTTTCTCTGTATCATTGGCCACAACTTAAATATTTCAATTTGACTATTATGTAGGACTTTTAAATATTTATCATTTTTTCCTTTAAAGTAGACTGCTGAGATTAGAAATATCTTTAGTAATTTTCTTCATCTGGTTTCAGAAAAAGCTTGAGTGTTTTAATTTGAATCCTTTTACAATTCTATCATAAAATAATAAAAGAATAATTCCATTTTCAAAGTAAAACCTCTATGTTTGGGAAACTTAATATGACATATAAAACTTTATATAAAGAGGGGACAGTTCTTCAGATAATGTACGCTATTTCCTTCTATTAATTTTAATCGGGAAAAAAGAACTAGAGTTCAGAGTCAGGGTTCAGTTCAGAAATTTATCAGCTGTGGGGTAATTTGTAGACACTCCCTAAATGCTACATAATAAAAATGAAATTTAGGAATGTGTGATTTAGTTTCGTGAAATATTTTAATTTATAGCCTTCTTTATTCACTTCTCCTCCCCACTCTGCAGAAAGCACATGATTAGCAACTGTAAACATAATGCATTCTGAGAAGGGACTGAGAAACCTGAGGGAAAAGTAATTTTACTACTACGTTGGAACAAATCAGGAAAGGCAAAGGGAATGAAAAACATCCGCCAAAATTTTATTTTTGGAAAAAATCTAAAAACACGCATTTCTAAATCACTTATTTCCGCAGCACTCGGAACTAACCTCCATCGCGTTGGTGTGCGGTCACAGGCGGGGTCGCCGTTAGCGCCCGGCCCCCTGGGACACCGCAGGGTTTGTTCACGCGAGCCGGCGAGGCCACCCAGGGCCTGTGCCGCCCGCTGCCCAGCGACGCAGCACGAGATCGGGCTGCCCCGCGCCCCGTCCTGCAGCGCCCTCGTCGAGGTACAGAGCGCGCGCTCCGACGTGGCGCCGGGATTGTGGCCTCGTGGGCGCGTCGCCGGAGCAGCCACCCACCGTCGCCATCCAGTGTCGGCCCTGCGCATACCTGCACGTCCCGTGCTTTCGTGAGCCGGGCGCAGGGCGTCTGTTTACCCACCAGCATCCCACACGCGTGGTGGCGACAGGCCCATGACGCTGTGGGAGGGCTGTGATATCGGTGAGCACGTGATACCGTGATGTGGGTGATATCGTGATCCATGCAGACCATTGCAGAGGGTCACAATTAATTCCGTGAGGGTGATAATGTGAGGACAAGAGGAGGCCGTGAGGACGATGTGGGTCGGTGACTGGCGGGTGACTGCCGTGAGGGCCTGTGAGGGTTGGTGATTCATGGTGATCTATGACGGGCTGTGAGGGCCGCTAATGGCTGCGAGTGGCTGGTGGATGCGAGGGCTGGCTGTGAGTGTGGCCGCTGACCGTCCGGTGAGGGCTGCCACGGCCGGGAGGTGGACGTGAGGGTGAGGGTCGAGGGCTGTGACGGGCTGTGAGGGCATTGTAGAGGGCCGTGGAGGGATGAGTCAGCTTTATCGGCCGTGGAGGGCTGTGGAGGTCAGTGAGGGTTGTGGAGGGCTTCGTGAGGGTCGTGACGGCTGTGAGTGGGTCACGAGGGCCGGGTGACGCTCAGGACAGCCGTGAGAATTTGATCAGCATCGTCCGGAGATAACCCGCCCGTTCCGGTCGATATCCCGGGGCCCACCAACGGCGATCAAAGCATCCTCGCTGACGGGTGACTGTGACAGTGCCGGCGTCAGAACGTCCCTGTTGCTCAGGAGCGACGGTGGCCGTGCACGTCGACCGTGCAGACGGTCGCCGACAGCGCTGTGGGCACACGCGTTCGTACGGAGCAAATCACGTGCTGCGTTTCCGAGTCCTTGGGTATCTCCTTGTTCACGACGTGACAGTGCGGTGAGCTGATCCTCGAATGCAGATGGGAGCCTTGCTTTGGAATTGCGTACAGTGCACAGATGAATTTTTGGTACAGTATAGAAATTTTTGCCCACTTTTTTGATCGTTTCCTTTGGACTAATTTGTAGGAAATGAATTCTCAGATTAAAAGGTAGGAACGCTTTAAGGTACGGAGAGGGTGTGCCGGGTGGTTTCCTGGAAATGTTTGGACAGTGCCGCCCAGTGGCGACAGCCACTTCCTCCACCCTCTGCGAGTTCGGCACCTAGGAACGATTATCTCATAAATGCGTTTTCGTTATTAGATGTGCTCGTTGACTGGTATTTTTATGAATTGCATATTAACCACCATTCCTTTATTTCTCTTTGTGCATTCATCGTTTTATATTGATTTATAATTACTTATTTATGAAATATACTAAGGTTTGTATCATTAATATTTTCGGTATGTCTTCTACTTTTCGTGGTCATTTTTGAGGTATTGATGTCTCAAATTTTAACGTTGTTAAACCCGTAGAATGTCCCTCTGATGGTCATTGTTTTGTCTCAAAAGTCCTTTTCCGTTCCCAGCAATGTACACGGTCACCACCTTTTCTTTCAGTTCTTTGATTTTGTCACCAAGTTCTTTATTCTACGTGGCTTCTCCTGGAAATAGCAAATGGGCCAATGCATAAAACTCTGTCCTTCAGATTCCGAATAAGCCACCCTTTTTAGTTGTAGCTCATGATGACTAATGTGAAGGCTAATGTCACATGCTTTATACACCCATCATTCCAGAAATATAACATATCAGTGGAAAGCAGTCTCCACCACCCTCCATCAAAAGAATGTTAACTGAGTTAAAGAAAGAAACTTAATAGGTGCATGACAAACGTTGGTTTGACTGCGCTCCGTTGTTAACGCTGTGACTCAGGTTCCTGCACTCACGGTCGGCGGGGTCGGAGCACAGCTGAGACGGGAGATGGGCTGCCCTGTGATGCACTAGAAGCCAGCCCTGCTGTTCCTTTGGCTCCCCTCAAGGTCGTGTTCATGGCAGTTCTTCGACCTTCACTGACTCGCCTCCCGATGACTGTGCATTCTTCAGAACGAACGTTGCTCACGACTGTTATGGCAGCTGTTACCGTCCATGCTTCTCCACGGCCACCTGGGTGCTTCCCACCCTCCTGGCTTGGTAGGGTGGGTTTGCAGGTGTCTGAGGAACAGCCGAGGCTCCGGTTGCCTCTGAGAGCAGAGTCTCTGCGGCCCAGAGGGGACGCAGAAGCAACACTGCACGTTTGAAGAGGGAACTCCTTGTGGATGCTGACGAGGCTTCGGGTTGTCAGCCGAGTCACCGGAAGGGCGGGAAGAGGACCGTAAGGCGGCAGCTGCAGGACGGGGGCGGCCTGCAGGGCGGGGACCGGGCTCCTGACAGGAAATGCAGGGGAGCGCCCTGGGGGCCGGGGCCGGCGGGGGCACCCCTCGCACGGTGGAGTGGAGGCGGCCCCGGGGGTTTGGAGAAACTGAACGGGTTCACCTTCCCGCGGGAGGAGCTGCCTTGTCGGGGAGAAGGGGATGCGGGGGGGGGTGGGGCAGGCGGGGAGATGGTAGAGTCCCAAAGGTGCCGGCTGAGGCGCCCCCAGGCCCAGCGGGCAGGGCGGGGCAGGCTACGGCCTCAGCCTCTGTCAGCGTGGGCACCGGCACAGACGCCCCTCCGTCCACTTCTCCCGCCTCCTGGGGTCCCCTCCCGCCTCCGTCCATCCCCACAGACCACCCCTGCCCGCTTTGCTCCTCACTCCTGGCGACTGCTTTGTGATTTCCCCCTTAAAACGTTTCCTAAGCACCCGTTTACCCCACAGGAAAGCCAGCCTCAGCCCCCCGACGGAGGAAACCGGCTGGCCGAGGGCCGACCTCCTTGTGAGGTGTTCCTGGGTGGGGACACACGTACTGTCACTCAGCAGGGGACTGCGCCGTGCCGCATGGCCTTGAGCCAGGGCGATGATGGGGACGGAGCTTGGGCTGCGGCACCGGTGCCGGTGTGGGGGTGGTCAGGGTTGTGGGGCCGGGCGTCCCGCTGGAGGGAGAAGGAACAGGAGGCCCCCAGGGGAGGCCCCCGCGGAGACTTTCAAGCCCTGTGCAAAGAAACCACCAAAGCCATTAGCGTCTGGGCTGTAAACGGTAATAAAGTGATAAAAAGTAACTATGCCATAGCGATTATCCTATCAGGTTACCCATAAACTTTTCTAATGCTTTCCACATACATCAGACCAGCAAAATACCCAGATGTCAGAATCACGGGAAATTCCCAAATCCGCTGGCGGAGCTCGGAGGACAGAGCGGTGTGGACGGCTGCTCTGTGGTTGGCTCGGCAGGGCCCGAGGCCTTCGGTTCGGTTTGTCACTGACTCTCGGAAGAGTCACGGCGTTTTAGCGACTGCGCACTGCTGCCTCGTTCAGCCGGAGCCCGGGATCTGCGTAAAATAAAATGCCGAGGGGAGAGGGCTGTTTCCCGACGGCAGGAAGGGGCCGGCCCGCCGCTTCGCCTGGAGACCACACGGCACTTCCTCACTCGAGAATGTCGCGGTCGTATGGAGAAATGGGGTTGTTGCAGGTCCCATCGCGCGACAGTACTTGTTCAGAATACGCGGGTCTGCACGTGGAGCCGCCCACGCGGGACACACGCCGCCCACGCGGGACACACGCGCCCACGCGGGACACACGCCGCCCACGCGGGACACGCGCGCCCACGTGGGACACACGCGCCCACGCGGGACACACGCCGCCCACGCGGGACATGCGCGCCCACGCGGGACACACCGCCCACGCGGGACACACGCCGCCCACGCGGGACATGCGCGCCCACGCGGGACACACGCGCCCACGCGGGACACACGCCGCCCACGCGGGACATGCGCGCCCACGCGGGACACACCGCCCACGCGGGACACGCCGCCCTCGCATTCCCCGCTGGGGCGAAGCAGAAGCCGCCTCCAGGTCCAGGTGCTTCATGCTCCTGCCCGACCCCCGAGGAGACGGAGGCCGCGCGCTGCGCCTCAGCCCCCGGCTCACGATTCTTCTGCTCCCGCCCTTCATGGCGCTTTCGCGGTCAGGAGTGGACTCCCCGCCCTCACGCCGGGGAGCGGGCGGAGGGCGTCCACCCGGAGCTCTTCCTTGCGGCCTGGACGCTGTCGCAGACCGGCCCGGCCCGTTCGGGCCGCTCCGATGTCTGGTTCTCTCTGGTCCCAAACGTTAGCCGCTGTGAGGTGAGGACCAGCCGCTCCCGTAGCGGACCTCAGACCGGGTCTCACCCACATCGACTGGCGGCCGCAAGCACGAGGCTGGTCGCCTGGCCTGTGACACCAGCTCTGTGCCCGGGGACTCTAAAGCCTGCTTCCAGCGAACGCTCACAAGGAGCAAAAGCCACGATTCCGGGGGCCTTGTGTCCCTCAAGCCGGCGTCGGGCGGCCCGGGTCCCCGCGTGAGGGGCGGGCCGAGGCTCGTCAGAGCGTGCGTCCATCCCGCTGGAGCTCTGTGGCCGTTCACACCGGGGGCCAGGATCCAACGTCGCTGTGCCAGCTCCTGTCACCAACACCCTTAGTCTGCCGGCGAGAGCCATCTCTGGGA
Source organism: Pteropus medius (assembly GCF_902729225.1). Lineage (NCBI taxonomy): Eukaryota > Metazoa > Chordata > Mammalia > Chiroptera > Pteropodidae > Pteropus > Pteropus medius. Next base: position 894,632 of record NW_024352148.1, read on the forward strand.
CTGAGTGGGCCGTTTCAACGACCGCGGGTTTGCTGAGAAAGGCGGCCTTCATATTTACGATGCCACGTTAGGTGCCAGTCAGGACTCGGGTGACGGACAGAGCATAGCCACGTCGCACGTGGTGCCACAGGCTGCGGTCCAGCACTCTGGCCGGGTCTGGGCTGGGCTCATCCTCTTAAGACATCCTGATATTTTCAGCTGATCTCAGTGTAGACAAACAGTGTAGAGAATCCTGTCCACCTTCACCCCGATTCACCAGGGTCAGTGCCCCGTTTCCCCCCCAGCCTGTGTCCCCGCATGTGCGAACACCCGAGCCTGACCATCGTGGCTCCTCGGCCCAGGTCTTCGCGTGTGACGGGTGTGCCACTGTGACGTGACCTCGGCAACGACGTGTCGTGTGCCGTCTCCGCGTGCTTTCGTCTGGGCTGCGTCTAGGTTTGGTGCCTGTCGCGATTCTGCCATTTAAGGACCGCAGTGCCCCGGGTCTCTGTCCCAGGTGTCCCGAGAGCGAGCCTCGGGCCGTGTCCGGGTCGGAGCGCACAGGGGCCACCTGCTTCCTGTCGGCCTCCTGCACCGGGAGCTGAGTCTGCTGGCGGCTGCCGGGCTCCCCGCTGTGACGCCCCTGTGCCCCCGTCATAGTTAACGTGTGTCTTGCAAAGATAACTTGAGGCCATAAAAATATTGCGTTTTTCATTAAAACTTAGTATCTATTGTTAATCTTTGAATGAAACACTTAAGATGTTTGTCAAATGGTGATTTTCTAATCCTTTGTTCTCTCTACTGAAAGAAAGCTCTTTCTCTTCTCTCCATGACTTTCTTCATTCTGTTCCTACTTACGTGAGTATAGATTCACGGCCTGTCACCGTCACTGTGTGCTTGATGCTCACATTTTGGGCCGCGTGTTCTGGGTTAGAATGCGCAGAGCCCCAGGTCCCAGCACCAGCCAGCACGTTCCCCTCCCCGACCCCTGACACCACACGTCTGTGCCGACGTACTGTCAAGTGAGTGACAGACATTACCCAACACCAAGGCCCATTCCAGGAGAGAATAAACCGTAGGCCCCCCAGTGAGAACCATAAACTTTGAAAACTGCAGGGGCCTTGAAAATGCCCGCAGCGTGGGTATTAGTCAGATGCACACCGACTCCGGAAACGCTTGTCATTTGCGGTGTCACTGACTGAGGCATGCTTTTCCCTGGCATTTTAAAAAAGAAGCACTCAATTTTTTTCCTTCCTTTTTTTTTCTTCTTTCTTTTGGAAAAAAAACAAAACATTTTAGTTTGACTCAGCCTAGGATTAGAACCACCTACACATCTTTTGCTGGTTTTACTTCTGATGATTTACAGAAAGTACTGGAGCTTGGGGTGTCTGGTTACTGCCCCAAGTGAGTTACTCCGATGACGAAAGAATTGCCCTGTGTTCATTCAGACTGATCTTGGGAAAATTAAAAACTTCTATCAGATCCATCTGGAATATGGGTAGAAAATAGTTGTTTACTCATTTATTTTTTTTAATAACTTGCTCATTGTGTGTCGAAATGTTACAATCATAAAAAATGTTTGCAGTTATCAAACTTCATTTCTTCTGACTGTGATTTATAAAATCTTGTTCTAATAAACCAATTTCATAGAAGAGCATGAACTCAACAAACGGACAAAAATAAAAGCCAATAATCTTATATTTTTGGACTTCAGAGGTAATTCACGTAAGAATAAGGTCAGTTAGGGTTTAAGTTCGAGGAAGGTGTAGCGTTTCTGAGGTAGTCAGAAGCACTTCACCCATAGACACGGCCCTAATTCTGTCCTCATTCTAATGTTTTCCGGGCTCTTCGTCATCGCGGTGGAAGAAAGAGCAGGATGGAAATAAGGGCTGCGCGTCGTTTCCCATAATCCTTTACAGCTCCAGTCTGTTTATTCTCATAGTTTATTTCATTCTCGTTATTACCCTGTAAACCAGTGTCATTCTCCCCACGCTGCATGCGAGGAAGTTTAATTTCTGGGGTCATTCGCCCCGGTCACTGAAATGCGTTCAGGGCATCATTGGGTGGTACTGGGACCTCGGCGATTGGACTTCACGTGCTGAGTTCCCCCCTTAGCCGTGCTCTGCTGTGTGAAACGTGCAATGTGCAATGCGGGGAAAGGCGCTCGCACGGCGACTCGTCAGCCCGGCCCTGCCACGTTTCAAGGGCCGCGCGGGGGGAGCGGGTCCCCTGCCCCTGCCCCCCCGAACCGTCTGGCTCCGAGGCAGTCACAGCGTTCGCTCCGCCCGTCGCACTGAGGGCGCCTCCTCTGGGCTGGCACCGCCCCTCTCACTGTCCCATGGAGCTCGTGCTCAGGTGGGTGACATGCGGGCAGCAAGGAGTTGGCACGTAGGCAGGTGTAGGTCCTGTTACAGTTCTTTGCAGTTCTTTGTGACTCTATACTAATTTTGAAATAAATTTAAAAATATATATATATATGTGAAACTCTTGTAAGTACCGAGTAAAATTGTACTGTTGAACAGACAAGTCCGGCCTCCCTGAAATAATAGCCATGAAAGCTGGTGGCGGCTGCTCTAATTTCCCTCCCTGTTCTCCAGAGCCTCCGGGACGAGGCAGCACGCGCACCGTCAGCTCCGCGCCAGGCCAGCAGCGTCTCACCCCCGAGGCCGCCCTGGACGGTAGGGGACCGCACGCCGCCTGCCCGCCTTACATCTCCTGGGCGTCCTCGACCACTGCCCAACGCAGTGCTGTTACGTGACACCAGGCAGCCCGTGTGTTCGCCCTTTGAGAAGTAAGTGTTATTCCATTTAAAAAAACAGGAAAGTCAAAAATGTTCTAATTCGAGCTCCGTCATACTTTAGAAAGCTTTCACGGACCGACGCTGTGTCTCAGCGGTGCCGGCCATGTTCGTTCTCTACGTTGCCTGGCGCCAGTCAGTGGCCCCCAGGAGTTTTCGTTCTGTCTTTTGTTCCCATTTCCCACATGCTCACCGAGTCCCCAGGATTCCCCTCAGCCCTAAAAACCCTCTGCGCCTCGTTCGGTGCTGTCGTTTCAGGGTGCGACGTCTGGTTTGGGGGTCTGGGGCCCTCCTGCCTTGGCGGCGGTGCAGGCTCACGTTACAGGAATGTGCGTCTCACCTGCGGAACGATCCACCTGTCAGCTGCAAGGCCGGTCACCAGGAAAGCAGCAGCTTTTGCCTCGTGTCCTGAGCAGCGTTTGATTTGGGGGAAAGTTCGACTTACGTGGTGACTTGGGAAAAAAGTACCCGAGTGCTTTTCGAGCTTTTGAGCACTCCTGAACGAGGGGCGTGGTCGGACTGTGGGAACGCCGTAACTGTGCTAGCGCGAGTTTCCCCAGGGAGCAGCTAACCCGGGCGATGACACAGCCCCAAATCCTGGGTGAAGCGCGCGGACGACAAGTGTGGAGTGAAACGGGCCGCGTTCCATGACGACGAGTCGGGGAAGATTAGTGCTCGGCGGAGGTTTCTCCTGCTCTCTCCCTGTGCCGTCAGAAATTCTTTCTCTTCCTTACGTAAACCCGAGCTTTAGTCCGTTGATTGCTCAGAAATCTTGATTAATAGCGGTCGTGTTAAGTCAAATTTAAGCATTCCGGGATCAGAAAAAGCAAGGATAAAAAGCCAGAAGTGGTCAGCTTTAGTTTTTAATGAAGAAAAACCAATGTGAGCTTATATTTTCCTGAGGAAAGTCTTTGGAGCAAATGTTTTATTTTACATTCTTTAGAAGTTTTCTCTGCTCTGGTCGAGTTTGATCTTCTGACCATTTTGGGATGGTCAGCACAGTGGTTAGTCATTCCTCGTGACACGCAGTCCGGACTTGGGTCCCGTGGGACGTCACTGTGGGGAAGCTCGTGGCTGGACTCTAGTCTCAGCGAGCGCCGGGGTGTGCTCCAGGCTCACAGTAAAGATGGGCTTCATGCACACACCCGGACAGGCATGCGGCCTGCGTTTCCGGGAGGGCGCGTGTGACGTGTGACCCCCTTCGGAACGAAGAGAACAGAGTTTTGATGGGCTTATCTCTGTCGGGATAACAGCTCGTTTCAGCGTAGGAGTGCGATTAGCTTGCCATTCACTGCCGGCGTGAGCACAGCGAGGCTCTGCACCAGGCCTTTGCTGCAGGACAAGCTGCCCGTGAGGCCGTGTCCTGCCGAATACGTAGCGTGATGGTCCTGTTGTTTCTGTGGGTGAATTCAGTAAGAGCCCGGCTTAGAAAACGTGACTAAACCACTAGTTATATCCCATCCACAGCGCTACCTTACTACACGAAAGCCTGACGTAAACAGATTTTGATTCTGTAATCCAGTGTCAGCAGTCGAGAAGCTGCTTGTATTTGCTTTAGCTCTCATTATGTTCCGTGAGGTGTCTGCCTGCCTGACTGACTGTCTGTCTCTCTCATTAAGAAGCGAAGTGTGACATGGCTTCCACACACCAGCTCAACGAAGCTCACGTTCCCTGTGGAATGCTTTTATTTGTGTTTACACCCGTCAGCCCAGTCCTGCCTTCCTCCCACACATGCCATTTTAATTAAGGTTTCTTTACCAAAAAGCAAACGCAATTTGTAGGAAAGAAGAAATTAATTGGAAGATATATTTTAATGAACCATCCAGTTATTTTTCTTCTTTCAACTTTCCTATGAAAATACATAAATTAGACTTTTCGATCTAAAAGTGTTGTTGTATTTTATAGTAATTGGATCTGCCCAGAGAGTATTTCTTAATTAAATGATATGTTTGAAAATTATTTTTTAAAGAAATGGCAGTAGTAATAGAACAGCTGAATTTCCATTTCTCCAAAGACACAGTTAAACAGATCTGTGAGTGTATAGTATCATAAACAATATTTAAGAATATTAAGGAAAAAATTACCTGAGCAAGGAAAACATAGCCTTGAGTATAAATTTAGCTCGTAGATTCCGAGAGGTGGGTTTGTACCCATGGTGGTGGTGATGGGGTATGTTATTAATGAGAGCTGGACGTTTTTAGAGGCCTTGCTCAGAAATCGACATATCAAGCAAATAAAATATATGTAAATATACAGGAGAATTTCATAGCAAGGTCAGTAAGTGCGTTCATATATGAACTTACAAACGTTTCTTTATGTCCAACAAATTTGAATTTGAGCACACGTGGAATAGTTATAAACATTGACGACATGCCAGCCACCCCAAAATGCAGTCACTTTTAAAAGATTAATCATGCACGCTGGTTTCTTAACCAGAATGTCACAAGATGAAAAATCAGCAATAATGACTAACTATAAAAAATCCCGTGACTAGAAACACTTAAAAAAATAACTGGTTAAAGAAGACCTCAGTGGGAAAATTGGTAAATGTTTAGTTCTGAGCGATAAGGAAGACCTTGCATGTCCGGTGTGTGAAATGTAGCTAATGCAGCGCTTAGGAGAAACTGACGCATTTCACATGTTCTTCAGGTACCAAACACACTTACAGAACGAGATACGTGTTCACTTCAAGAAATTAGAAAGAGCAGCGGCGTAAACCCGAAGAAATGAGAATGATGAACACGAAACAGCTGTGAGTGCCACGTCCCTCAGCCAGACTGACAAAAACGTAGAACCGGTGACGTTGAGCGCTGGCAAGGGAGTGGCCAGGGACGCCTCCGTCGCGGCCGGCGCAGGGATGGCCTCCGAAGGCGCCCGGTGAGAGGCCCAGCAGGATCTGCGCGAAGGACGCCTGCGTGCCTCTTGGGATCGCATCTTCAATATAAACCGAAAAACTCAGGACTCCTGCAGAGGTGCACAGAGAATGCGCTAGAACACCGCCTGCAGGGGGTCTGACAGACGGCCAGAACGGCGTCTGGCGCGGTCTCCGCGCATTTAAAATCCTCGTGCGCCAGCATTCGGTGTCCGCTTTGAGGATGAACCTTTAGGTAAGTCTGTAGCCGGCGGATGAGAAGTCGTGTTGAGAGGCAGGCCGAGGTGCTGCAGCGTACGGGTCAGAGCACGTTCCTGCCTCCAGTAAAACCCAGGGGTACGTGGGCGCGTGCTGGCGGGCGCTCCGCGTCCATCGCTGCCTCCCCAGGTCCCCACACCCCGCCGGAGGTGGGTCTGTGCACCTCGCAGACGTGAGGCAGCCAGCAGCACCCCCGCTGCCCCGTCTGCGTGTTCACACTCGGAAGCTGCCTGCCTACAACGTGCCGTGACCCCAGACGGCTGCGGGGGTGACGCACTAGGCACAGTCCAGTCTTCTGTGTCCTCTGGTCTGTGAAAATCAGCGTCGAAAAGCCAGACATTTTTCATCTGCAGAGCTTCGGCATTTATGAGACAATTTTGTGTGCACGAACTCATTTCACCGAAGCCAAAAGCATGAATAAGAAACATGAATAATGCGAAGCCTAGAGAAACCCCGCCTGGAGCTTCTGGGGTGCAGGCTGTTTCTCATTCAGGGTGTCTCGGGTCTGCTCGTCCGGCCGAAACGGGTCATCGTGGGTAGAATTAGGAAGCCACGTGGCCATCACAGGCATGTCGCAGGCGTGAGCACGGAGCTGTCCCTTGTCCCGTGGCTTGCTGGCGTGAGCGATGTGGTGCCCGGCTCCACGCCCACACGGACGCCGTCAGCTCGTTAACAGGTCAGTCTGTGGCCCGCTGGCTGTCTCATCGGGGGCGGGGGCACTGCAGATACATGTCATCTCGTGTCCTGCCCTGTCTGCTCTTCAAGCATCTCACATGTCACAGGGCATAAGGAGCCAGGTCAAAGGGACGTAAGAAATCACTGCACTTGAGAAGCAGCTCAAGAAGGGTTTGCAGACCAGGAAAACTCGGGCGTGAGACATGGATGCGGTTGGCCTGCGTGGCTGCATCTGGTGTGATCAGGCCGGGTCGGACCCCAGCAGTGAGCACGCTGGGAGACCCTGTCGGGGCGAGCGCTGTGGGGGGAAGCCCTTTCCTGGCATTTGAGCCCAGCAATAACAGTAGGGTTTGGGACGGCGGTCCCGACCTGTCTGGCTCCGGGGCCCGGTGCTCCTGTGAGCATCTCGTGCCTGAGGACCTGAGCGGAGCCGAGGTGGCGATGCTGGCGCCGGGGATCGGCTGCCAACACACGGATGGAGCTTCGCTCGCTGGCCCGCCGCTCCCCTCCTGCTGTGCGGCCCGGGTCCCGACAGGCCACGGACCGGTACTGGTCCACGGCCCGGGGCTGGGGGACCCCTGGTTTAAGTCATGGAATTTTACCTCTGTTTTAAAGCAGATTCCCACTAATCATCATCACTCCTGAATTCTAATTCCAATTTATTTGTGTAGTATCTGAAACTGATTATGATTAACAGAAAAAGTTAGGACGTGCAGCTCGGGCTCCTCCACGGTGTCACATGTCACGAGGAGGTGCCGTGCTCACTGTACGTGCCGTCAGCCGGCCCTCGGCCGGGGGGCACAGCGCACCCTTTGCTGTAAGGTCTTCTTGCTGGGAGGAATAAATGACTAAAGATGTCCCTGGAGGCAAAATTAACTCAAGCTTAATTTAATTTTAGGAATTTTCCTTTCAACTGAGTAACTTTCACACTGACCCTCCTTTTACAAGCTGTGTTTACCTGTATGTTGGCCACTTCTCGCCAACGGCAGCCAACAAGCCAGAATCGCAACGCTGTCTACCGCGCACATTCTTCTTGCTGTGGATGCGTCGCCAGCCCAGCTCCGTGAGTCCTGTCACCCCTGGGCTCCCTCGAAGAAGGAGCCACCGCCTGAGACACACCCAGAGGACAGCACCCGCCAGACGGAGCCAACCCGGGCAGGGCGTGTAAGCTGCTTCTTGGGCAGGCGTAGGTCACATCCACTGACCCGGTGGCTCTACCACTGTCTGTGGGGCCAGGGGGCGGATGCCTGCCAGAGGGGAAGCAGGACAAGGGCGGGGAGACAGGTAATCGGGGGCAAATAACACGATCTGGCCTGTTCACTGATAAGGTCACCTAGCTGAGTGCCTTGTAATTTGTGAAATTTGCTTAAACATCATTGGAACTAAAGTTAATGCCAGCGAGTGTGAAGGACACAGGTGGCTCCAGGTCCCTGCAGTGGCCGTGGAGCTGGACGAGGGTCAGTCACGTGGACGCTGAGCATCACCTGCCGGCAGTTTCTCAGGTGCTCTTGGCAGTGGCTCTCATGTCCCCGGCCTGTCAGAAAGGTTCCTCTGTGCATCCTGCCGGAGCAGCTGCCGCGTCTGGGTCTCCTGCTCCCGGGCGGCCTGGGAGGTGCTCGGTTTCCGTGAGTGGTTCTGCTCTCCAGCTGGACTGAACCTCATCCCACATGTCTGCCTCCTGGGGAAGGGATGCGAAGCTTCAAGAAGCTGATGTCTAAGAAGGCACCTAGCATGTGGCGCTTTAGAAAAGTCACTTCCTTCTTCAGTCCTGTGATCTCATTTTGAAAATGCTGATACGTTGGCTGCTTTTGTCATTGATGTTTTGGTTTTGACGTCCTTGAATTCGTAAGAGCTGCTCGCCGTAATTTTTCCCATTGTCTCTGAGATCTGGGGTGGTGACGAACACAGGTGCCTCGCCCACCGCTTTCCGATGACGTCTCCGAGCCAGTCCCACGTCCTGGGTTATCAGGCCAGCTCCGGCTTAACATGGGCGCCTTCGCTGTCCCCATAAGTGTACTTTTATGTCTCGCGTCTGTGTGTCATAGTTTGGTTCACAGGAGTGTGTTATCTTTGCAGCTTCTGGGTCGGTGGACATCTGGGGATCCAGGGGCGACACGCTGGACGAGGGCGTGGCAGCTCCGTGCCCTTCCCCACGGAGTGCCCTGTGCGTCCCTGCCATGTGGCCGTCCCCGAGTTGCGTCCTTCCACAATAAACGTGTGGCCTGGGGTCGCAGTCAGCTCCCAGGCGGTGCTCCTTCCTGCACACCTTGATGGAGGAATCAGGGGAGGACCCAGAGAGCACAGTCTGTGATGGCTACACGTCTGTCACCGAGAGGGACCTCGAAAGTGTGGGCTCACACACGTCATTGGATCAGCTCCCCACCAGGCAGAGGCGTGTGGACGTTTCATGGACATGAGACTCTGTCACGGGGCGAAACGGAGGCGAATCGTTTGCTCATGAAGAGCACAGGGAGCGTAAAGCCCGGCTGACAAGCTGGGGTCGTGTGTGCAGAGTTCGGTTCTGCAAACCGCCGGAGGTCACAGGGAGCTGCCACCTCGGTTCACCGAAGACGGGGAAGGGAGCGAATCCCACGGGTGGGGCCGGGCCCCTGCTAGCGGTCCCCGGGGGCTGTCGAGTCACGTGTTTCAGAAATCAGGGAAACGATGGGGAGGAAACTAAGACTCTTAGGGCAAGGAGAGGACAAAGCGGCGGAGGCAGAGGGGGGCGGCCGGCGATGCGGGGCGTTCCGAGGTCCGAGGGGGTCAGCGCGCAGCCGCCTCCCCACTGCCAGGTGTGTCCCGTGCTGAAGGCCAAGGTCAAAGGTGTTCTAGGGGCTTTTCTATCTTTTTGATCTGAGCATTTGATTCCTAAAGTGCAGTCGGTCCCTAGGTTTTCAGTTAAGGGACGGGGACCTGTGTACCAAATACCGTAATTGGAGCCGGGAGGGGAGGCCACGGGCTTGGATTACAGGTCTTTTATGATTGCGGTGACCGACAGTTGGGCCCCCTGTGTCTTCCCCGGCCACCGCCCGACCCGGGCCTCTTCTGGAGGCCTGGACCTCCGAGAAGGTTCTTTCCCTTGTGATGTCGAGGTAATGCTGACGTCTGTAAGACCCACCGTCCATCTGCAAACACGGATTAGATTAAATCTCACCCCGTACAAACTCGTGCCTTTAAGGAACATCCTCGAGTTCCCCGCATTGAGACTGAGCGAGTCGGACCCCCTGCCCCCTCCCCCCACAGCCCAGGGTCACTGGTGTCCTCTCTGCCGAGACAGTGACAGGGCTGCCGCGTGGACGGGAAGCAACCGCGGAACAAGCACTTCCAGCTCATTATTAGGCTTATGCTCTATCTGCGTGTCTCAGGAAGACCACTTCTAAGTAACAATCCAGGTTTTGAAGTGTTAGCTGGTGTTATAGCGCCATCCAGTGGCAAAATTGACACAAGGCTCTAAGGTTATGTTTTTAGTCTCAAAATGCATTCAATTAAATTCTTCTGAAATTTCTATCAAGACTGTATTTATCATTAAATAGCTCCTCATTTCAAAGCATAACTTGAGCCATTTTTAATTTGGAAATTCTAATTTATTTATGGACAGAGATGTGAGTATTCAGATTTTCTTTTTGGTACGGATACTGAAGAAATCACATTTTTCTATTCACCTTTGAATCGCCATTTGCTCCTGGAAAAGGTCAGCATCAGGCCTCGGCCCCTCGCTGAGTCCTGCCCAGAGGTGCCAGCCCCTTGCCACGAGGGCCTGTCCCCCTGGCGGCTCACACGGGGCCCCTTGCGTCCCCAGAGCAGCGGACTTGACGGGGACGAGCGGAGTGGAGGCCACAGTCTTCGCGGCTTCATCTCGGAAGCGACGTTCTGCCACTCGCTCTTCCCAGCTGGTCTGCTCACTAGGAATGGGCCGCCCACCCTGGTGGTGAGTGACACTGCGGCCTGAGCGGCAGGGCTGCTGGCCGTCCCAGGGGCTGTCCCCACGCACACCCCTGAAACACGCGCACCCCAGAACTGTTCACACGAAAATGTCAGGCGCGTGACCGTTCGCTCTCAGAAACTCATCATCGCGGCAGTGCTGACCGGTCTCCGTGCCCCGCACCGTGCTGAGTGTCGCCGTGTCCGGTCAGCAGCCGTCGGCTCGCTGGCCCTGCGACGGCGTGTCAGGGAGTGGCCGCCCAGTCCCGTCTTACACAGGAGGGGTGGAGACGCGTGGTCTGCCAGGAGCTGAACCGTGGCCGCCCAGCCCCAGGGGAGTGCCGAGGGCACGGGCACAGCTCCTCACGGCTCCTCAAGGCCGGGGATCCCTCCGTTCCTCGCCGCCGCGGACGGCGCTCGCTGCTCGCCCGTGGGCCCCTCACCTCCAGGAATCGCTCCGCTCTGCTCACCTTCACCCCGCGCGCCCGCCCGCCCGGTCCCCACGTCACCCCTGAGGTTTTGCCTCTTCCGGAACTTCGTGACCGCCGAGTCACCTAAGAAGTAGCTCTTGACTGATTTACTCTCGGTGAGCACGACGCATTCGAGAGCCGCCCAGGTCATCCATGTCCTTGCTGCGGGGTCCTTTCTGCCGCACGGGTGGCCGAAGTCGCGCTTCCCGCTTGTCCCGTGAGGAGCATCTGGTGTGTGCGGTTGGGGCCCGGGCGAGTGCTCTGCGGCACACACGGGCATCGGCGTGAGCGCGGTGTCTCCGCTCTGGGGCTGGCAGGCGGGAGTGAGACTGGGGAGCTACTGCTGTGCGTGGCTTAACTTCTTAGGAGCCCCGGAGCCGTTCCCAGAGTGCCCCTGCCCTTTGCTTGCCCATCGGCAGCGAGTGGTCCGGCCTTGGGCCTGCCCCTCGGTGCGATGTCGCAAACCAGGCCGCCGTGACGAGTCTCCTTGTGCACCGCACGCCCGTCACCTGCATGCGGAAGGAACGTGCGAGCCGGAGGACCGCGCCACCGCCGCGCTCCGCTTTCGGTGGCCTCGGCACGGTGCCAGGCGGCCACGTCGTCAGCTCCAAGCGGACTTTCGGCCCGATCGTCGTGAGACGCATAGTGAGAGCGCACGGCAGGCCCCCGTGGTGGTGGCCAGTGTGCGGTTTTCGTCTCTGCGGGTGTAGACTGTGAAGACTGGTGCAGTCGTCAAAACAGCTCCTCAGACCAGTTTTAGAGCTTCTGAAACGTACACATAACCCAGAGTAAAGCACAAAAAGTAAAATGTGTGTGTAACCCAAACTTGCACAGCAGTAAAAAATTATTTCCCAAAGTATGTTTACTGAAAACTCAGTAGCGTGTGGGGTCAGCGTGTTTACTTCGGGGCAGGTAGAGTGAGGGAGGCTCTTTGGCTGGATACGTTTCAAACAACAGAATTAAATCAGTATTTACTTCTTTTTACTCTTTGGAGACTTATATTAAAGACAAAACCGGCGACAGGTCATTTCCACTCTTTGTTTCACTGGGACCCTTCTTAGGGATGTCGTAGGACATTCTGACCGGGCAGTGGGAGGGAACGAGAGGACCGTGTGGGGGAAGCTGCCAGAAGCAGGAGGTCCGGGCGGCGGGTTGTGACCTGGCCCAGTGTAGCGTAGGCCGCCCGAGAACAGGATCACGCATCGAATGCAGCGCGCGAAGGGCCTGCGGGCGTCAGTGGGCTGGCTAGAACATTCCCGTGAAGAGAGGGCGTCGTGCGCAGCAGCCACGCGTGACAGGTCACCACCACGTCGGCGCTCGACTGTTCACAGGGCGGGCGGCATCCCGGAGCTCTGGCTTTACAAAGCGGCTGCTTCCGTTGACACCTTCTAGTCTCTGAAGGATGACGGGGTAGCTCATAGCTTCGGGAAAGCCAGGGACTTCCCCGCAGTGTCTGAGGTGTGAGACCGTTTTGTTCTGTCAGCGGTGGGTTTAGAAGTCCCGCCCGCTCTGAAGGCGGAGCCGGGGAATGAGGGGCGTGGCACAGGCTTCCCGGCCCCGGGGGCGCATCCCCATGGGCGGGGACCTCATGTTTTCAGCTATGTGCGCCCTCGGGTGCTCTCCACTTATCTCCGAAGTCTCTGCCATTTGCATTCGCGACAGCAGTGAGAGTGATCCAGTGTGAAAATCGGGGAAGCGTTTTGCGGGGTTTGTTTGCTCCAGATAGAGATTTGATCCTCGTGCCTGCAGAAATCACCGCACGT